>NC_061060.1:12225925-12516727 GCF_021917145.1 Hypomesus transpacificus | reverse complement strand
GGTGAGCATTAGCGTGTGTGTCTGTGTGCGCGTTCATGTGCACGTAATTGTGCCAGTGAGTGGACATCCAGCTGCAGTTCTTTTATGAAGGAGCTTAGTTTGCCGGCTGCTGTCAGAATCAATATGGCTGAGATACGCACATCATGAAATATTGATGGTCCTTGTTTGACTGGTGGTGGTGTGTGGTCAGTCCAGTGGGGACCATGGAGACAGGAGATCATGGGGGTCAGGGGGGGGGCACCCATGAGACCTGCTGTTAGCGAGACTAATTAAGGTTTTTTGGGGCATTTCATACTATTGGATATATGGTTAAAGGTAGACATGAAAGGCGGGGGAGGTAGGAGAGGGGAAGACATGCGGCAAATTTCAACTCAGCCCGCTGCAGTTAGGCCTCAGCCCATGTGGTACAGCCTCAGCCCATGTGGTACGGCCTCAGCCCATGTGGTACGGCCTCAGCCCATGTGGTACGGCCTCAGCCCATGTGGTACGGCCTCAGCCCATGTGGTACGGCCTCAGCCCATGTGGTACGACCTCAGCCCATGTGGTACGGCCTCAGCCGTGTGTGATACGCACTTTAACTGCTGAGCCACAAGGGTGTCCCAGACTAACTGAGGTTATGTTGAGCGAGCATAGCTGTGTTACATCCCTTCTGCACCAGCATAGTGAGTCAGGAACCCACATACAGACATAGATACATACAAATACACTATAAATACAGACACAGATACATACATTAGATACAGATACAGATAGATACAGATATATCTGTATGTGTATACGGACACAGATATAAACATAGATAGATATAGACACTTACAGGCAGATACAGACACAGATACAGATAGTTACAGACAGCTATACAGACACAGACTGCTACAAGCAAGCAGATGCAGACATCTACAGGTACACTGCTATAGACACAGACATCTTTTTAGTCACAATATCTGTGGGACGCAACTCCCCTTTTCCTGCAGTTAGCTTATAGAACCGTATGTAGACTGCTTAGCTCAAAGTTTTCACTGAGCCAATAAAATAACAGTTTGTTTCTGGTTTGAACTAACTGAATAAGTATTTACGGACCTAACCAGAAGCCTGAAATCCGGATGTTTGTGAAGCAGTTCAGTAATTTGTGAGATAGTTTTCCAGGTAACAAAACCGAAAAGTAGGGTTTGAGCAGCTTTTTTGGTCTTTCTCCGCGGCATGCTGCCGTAACAACTTAATGTCTCAGGGAGCGTCTTCTAAACATCATCGCTGCTGGTGATCAAGACTTTATCTGTGGCTGAACGTCATAACCGGTCACATCAGAGCCTAGCATGCTGCCTCACATCAAGCCGACTGGTACTTTCTCTCAAATCAATTATACGCTAGACCAGGTATTTGTTTTTTCTTTATCTTTTCTCTCTTTTTGTACTCCCTGTAGTCCCTTGCTCTCCATCACCCACAATGTTCCTTTTCTAAGAAAAACACTCCAGACTTTTTTGAAAATTACCCCGCTACATAATGGACCTTTCAGAACTGCGAGTGTGTTATGTGGTAAACAACTGATTTCACCTCTTTTGGAAGTGGTCACAAGAAATGTTGGAGAACCAAGAATACTAAACTCCATTGCTTACACACTTTGATAACACAACTGTGTGTGCATGTGTTCTTGTATGAATGCGGTTACCCCATTATCTCTTTCAACACTGCTTTCTCTTTGCCCTTTCTTTTTCATCTTTCTCTTTCCCTCTCTTTTTCACTATTTTGTGTAGTTTTCTTTTTCTTGCTGTCTGTCTCTGTGTCTCCCTCTCTGTCTTTCTCTATCTTTTCCTCTCTCTAGTGGGTGTTTAGTGCTTATTTAAGACTGGCTTACCCACAATCCCCCTGGCCTGGGTGTGGTGAGAAGCGCGTGCCTCTTGTGTGAGTGCCAGCTTGTTCCTCTCTCTCTCCTTTCTTCCAGCTACCTCCTACCCCTTCCCCTACTCCCTACTCCCCTCTTTGCCACCATCCTCTCTTCCCCCTCTCTCTCCCCCTGTTCTCACTGTGTTTTAGTGTCTCGTCGTCCACTCTGTGAGCCCTGCAACAGAGATAGGCCTAATCCTGTGCCCCTCCCTCACCCGCCTCCCCAACCCCCATCTTTCCTGCTGCTCAGCTGGACAATAAAGCTGTCAGGAGTCAAATGCTGCTGATAAAGCGGCTTTGGAGCCAATCAGGGAGCACCCTGCAAAACCCAGCCATTTCATTGTTAGCGTTCCAGGAAGAGCTTGGCGTCTGTCCTTTTCCTGTCACAGGATATGAGCCTGGTCGGCAACATGAACCAAAAACACCAAGAAAACACGACGACAACAGAACCAGTAAAGAGAGAGTGTATCATGACCTGCTAGGCCTACTGAGCAGACACTTTCCTGCTGTATGACTATGTTAAGCCTGTGTTCTGCACCTCTCTTTCACCAACCGTCTCTGGAGGAGGGGATCTCTCACTGAATTGCTCCTCCCGAGGTTTCTTCCATTTTTACTCAAGTGAGTTTTTTTCTGGGTGTTTTTCCTTGTCTTCTTTGAGGGTTTAGGTTGGTTGAGGGGCAGTTCTATGGGCGTATGTGAAGCCTTCTGACATTGCTTGTAAAAAGGGCTGTACAAATTCATTTGGATTGGATTTTTTTTCAGGCCCCGTCCAGCTCTATGGGAGTGTGCTGATGCGTAAATTTGTCACTCAGTTCAGACGCAACAACATGAATGTGGGTTTTACATTTTGGATACATCTAAGCACATCAAATAAACATGAGCAGCCGGCTGCTGACATGACGCCAAAGAGAGCTCAAGGATCAATTATTTATCCCAAACAAAATCCCATCCAAAATTAGACATTACACCCCTTAAACACACAGTACTACATAAACAGCAGCACAACACAGAGCAAGTGATTTACAGCTTGGCTGGGCAGGGCTAGGTAGTGGTTGGCCTGGGCTGGGCCGGTCTGGGTAGAGACTGGGCTGGGTTGAGGCTGGGTAAAGGCTGAGCTGAGAAGAGGCCAGGTTGGGTAGAGGCCAGGCTGGGCTGAGAACAGTTGTGATTTAGAGTTTCTCTCAGAGCGACTGAATGGTTTTCAAAGAGATGGATACTATTTCTCATCCCTTCATTCTCTCTTCCTTTGGCCCTACTCTATCGTACATCCCCTCAGTCTCTACCTCTCAGTCTCCCTCTTTCTGTTTCCCTTTCTCTCTCCCTATCTCTTGCTCAAACCCCTCTCTCCCCTCTCTGTTATCCTCTCTCTGTTCCTCCCCCAGCATGGACAGAGACTAGCGTGTGTTTTATTGCGCAGCCTCAGAGGTAAAAATGACACGATCAATAATCACTTCTCAGAACCGCCATCAATCCAGCAGCTCATTAGGAAACATGCAATACAGCTGGTGGTCCACCCTCGGCTGAGGCCGGGGCTGGGCCTAGAGTTGGGCCTGGGGTATTGGCTGGGGCTGGGGCTGGGGTTGGAGGCCACCTTCAAATAAATTATATTTAACTGAGAATGGCTACATCTAACGAAAGCACGATTACAGAAAACATCAAAAAGCGATATCAACAAAGAGAATCAGAGCTAGAGCGTGAGAATGCATTTGTGTTTACGTAAGACACATTTGTTTACACACACGTACCAGATGGTTCGTGAACAACAACATGGGGTTAACGTTCTCTCACACGGTCATGTGTGCTGAGTGCGTACTGAGGGATTGGATGCTGTGAGTGTACAACCTCATCACATGAACACATGAGCCATACACACAACACATCATCAAGGCATTCAAGCAACACATGTTTATTGAGAGAAAATAGACTTGTGATACAGTAGGTGCAGGGTATCACCAGGGAGAGAGACACAGATTGGAGATAAAAGTGTGGAGATGAAGGGAGGATATTTAGGTGCAGTGTGCTGAGAGGAGAGTAGGAGGAGAGAGAGTTCCGGTGTAGGCTGCAGGGGCTGGAGGAGTGTGGGAGTGTGTGAGGGGGTGGATCCCAGACCTGTGTGGTGTGTGTGTGTGTGTGTGTAGGTGGACTACCACAAGGTAATCCTGTACTCTCGGTGGAAATATCCCTGCTCATCCCCAATACCTAACCCTGTCCTTCTTTTTATATCCCCTTTTGACTGTCTTTCGCTCTTTTTCTTCCTGTTAAGTTCTCACTCGTTTTTCTCCCACTCCCCTCGCCTTTCTTTCTCTCACGCGCACGCTCACGCTCTCTTTCGCTCTCTGTCTCCTCCCTCTTCATCTCCTTCCTTTCCTCAGTAAACAGTAACAGTAAACCCATAGTGAAAACAAAACTTTTCGACTTCAAAGCCTCCTCTCTCAGCACCAAACACACCTACACCGGGAGTACGTCCCAGAACTGACACACACACACACAAACACACTCGGCCCCTCACACAGGGGGAACCTGGTTGATAATTAGCACACGTGAGTTCTTAGACGGTCCTTCAGTTTTACAGAATGAGGCTCCACATGAGAAATTAGCGGGGCGGAGAAAATTAAAACTGTCGAACAACGACTAGGGAGACGGAGAACAAAAGAGAGAGAGAGAAAGGGAGAGAGAGAGAGGGGAGCAGGAAAGAGAGAGAGAGAGAGAGCGCAAGGAACAAACGAGAGTCCGTCTTCCTTAATAAGCTGTTCTGAAAGAAGGAAATAGATTTTTAAATACCTTCAGAAATAAATCAATGGTGTTATTACATAAAGGTATTGAATAAGAGCTTTTTATCTGTCCCGGGGGAGACCTTTAATACCCTGTGACTGTAGAAGCACTGAGCTGAAGCGCATCTTCAGCAGGCTCAGATACTAATACACTGCTATGGTAATTCTGTCTGTGTGTCTGTCTGCCTCTCTGTCTGTCTGTCTGTCTGTCACTATCTGTCTGTGTGTCACTGTCTGTCTGTCTCTCTATCTGTCTGTGTGCCTGACTGTCTGTCTGTCACTGTCTGTCTGTCTGTCTGTCTGTCTGTCTGTCTGTCTGTCTGTCTGCCTCTCTGTCTGTCTGTCTGTCTCTCTGTCTGTCTGTCTGCCTCTCTCTCTCTCTCTGTCTGTCTGTCTGTCTGTCTGTCTGTCTGTCTGTCTGTCTGTCTGTCTGTCTGTCTGTCTGTCACTGTCTGTCCATCCGTCAGGCAATCCTTCCATCTCTCATTACTCTAGAGCAGTGGTTCTCTGGCCATGGCTGTTGAGACAATATTTAGCACACCGCTGAGAGGAGAGGGAGAGGATTGCAAACTCAGAGAGGGGAAGACAGCAAAGTGAACGTGTTCATGTTCTGCTAGGTAGCGAGGGGGAATCTGCAGAGTGTTTGCGTTTTCCGAGGCAGGACCATTAATTTGCTTGTGTACGTCCGCAGGCTTTTCCTCCATCACAGCTTCACGTGGAGACAGGAACTCTGAGCTGGAGTCATGTTTAACATTTCAGAAATACATTTTTCTTTTCCAACAGCCAGTGGGTATGCTGATATCTGCATTGCAAAACGAATATTTGACGTTTTAAACACTAATTTACCACTTTCTTTCCATGGTGACTCCAAGTGTGATATTTTAGTTTTTTGTTCGGGGACATTTTCACAAAGATATTCAGTGAATGCTATGTGTAGTCTGGATAAGAGCGTCTGCTAAATGACTAAATGTGTAGAGCAGAACATAAGAGCTACAAACTATACATAAACAATTCTATATTACATCCTTCATTAGAAGTTTCTTCTGCGTCTCCTTTAAATTCATAGAGAGGTGCCGTCCTGGTTTGGTTTCAAACCGTGCTGAGTTTGTTCAAAAATATTAATAAATATGTAGGGGGTAAAATAAAATAAAAAATCACAAAATGGATGAAGTTGCAGATTGAGCAGCTAAAACAGCAAGTGGCGTCTGGACAGCTGAGGTAGGAGAACTCTGGAAGTGCTGACTCAGCCCAAGGTTCTACTTGACTATTCAGGGGGAAACCGTTAATGTTCTAGACCCCGAGTGGACCTGGGGAACCGGATTTCACAAGACACGTCAGTCTCAGTGCTCTACATTAGCTTTCCAAATGACCAGGCCAAGACCCAGACCTGGTGTTGCTATTAATGAGTCAAGTACACACACACCTTTTGATGGGCATTGTAACTCACACACACACAGCAAACTTTCAGGGTGGATAATGTGGAGAAAGGCATAATTAAGGTGCACTTGATTTAGCTGCACTTATGTGCACTTTGCATCTTAAGGGCCATTCTATTGTCCTATTTTTGCCTTGTACACGAAATCAAGAGTACCTTTATACATATTTGAGTCATTTAAGATGTGCCGGTGCTTGAGTATCAGCTGAGTAGCAGGGTAAACAACTCTGACCTCGACAGGCAGAGGAGGGACTGATCGAAGGGAGGAGATATGGTCTGTCCTGGCAGACATCCCAGAGCGGAGACCACAAGCTGTGTGTGTGTGTGTGTCCAGCTCTGATGGCATCTCCCTGTGTAACCTGGTAGTGCGTGTTATCTCAGAGAGGACATCAGCAGTTCTGTCCTCCAGCTCCATTTAGACCCTCTCCTGCTGCAGGTCTGAGCCTATCACTGACAGAGATACCAAGGCAGAGAGGGAGAGGAGGAGAGGAGGAGAGGAGAGACGAGTGGCAGAACAGAATGAGAGAGAGTGCCCTGTAATGAGAGAGAAAAGCTGTTCAGTAACGTATCTCTCATTCTTCCTGCATACAGACATGTCACGTAGGAACGTTCGCAGGCTGCTCCGAGCACCTCCTCCTGTATGATGTCACTAAAAGACCCAGAACATTCCGTGAGCCCCCGATGAACGTCGCTGACGGTGTGTTCAAATCCGAATGATCTTTTGACACTATTTATCCAATCTCTCTCTGCTAGTCTCCCACCCCCAAAGAGGCTGGCCGGCCTCTGGCCGGTGCAGAGCGAGCCATTATGCTCTGGCTCTGGAGGCTTGGCTGAGACCCCCCACACACACACCCCCCTTCCCGGTCCGCTATGGCCCATTCATGAGGGCTGTCTGTCAGGTTGTCAAACTAAAGTCCACCCCTGGGGGGCCCGCCCACCTCTCTGGACGCATCAGCGTCACCAACCAGCAGCAGTTGTCTCCGACATGGATGCCTTCTCTCCCGAGGGAAGGATGGATGGAGGGAGGGGCGTGGAAGGAGAAGGGAGGGAGAGGGATCAAGGCATTATACTGGGAGAGAGGTGGGATAAAGGTTGAAAAGAGTGAAAGAGAGAGGTGGGGTCAAGACTAGAGTGCGAATTATACAATGACAATCGGGGGGGGGTCAACTTCTTCTCTGGGGCGTAAAGTAAAATTAACGGTTACAGGTAAGAACGATATATAAATGTATCGACCCCCCTGACCTGTTGTTTTTACCTCTTTTGGGAGGGTCCAAGTCTTAATTAGGGGGGTCAAACCCCCCCCCCAAAAAAAACGTAATTCGCACCCTGGTTAAGACTGAAAAAGAGTGAAAAAGAGAGAGAGAGAGTTGGGAGAAGCAGAGACAGATTTGGCAACTCAGAGAGCAGAGGGTGGAAGCTTCTGAAAGGCTCTGCTCCTTCTAGGTGAACTGCTCTCTCTAAACTTCTGTGTGTTCTCCTCGTCTGAACAAGCCATCCAATCAGACCTGCTTATGGCCGTCTCTCTCTCACTCTATCACTCCTCCTGCTCTTACTCTGTCTCTCTCTGTCTCTTTTTCAAACTCTCTATCTTACATTTCTTCCCTTTCTTGCCCAATCTCTTTTTTTCTTTATCTGTCCAGTATTTCTAGTTCCCTCCCAGCCGCAATCAACCTCAGAGCCCGTTCTTTAGTCCTCTCTGTCTCTCTCTCTTTCTCTCTCTCTCTTTCTCTCTCTGTGTTCTTGTCTGCAATTCTCTGCTCTTTTCAGCACTCCTCTCCCTGCTGTTCTCTGCACTCTTCTCCCGAGCTCCTCTCTCGTTCTCACTCTCCTCTCCAGTCCTCTATCTCACATCTCTTTACAGTGGGCCGCTGGGAGTTGGAGTTCAACTCCCCTGCCCCGCCCCCACCATAGCAGCAGAGGTCAGGGGTCATGGATTCCTCCATCGGACCAATGGGAAGCTCAGAACTCAGATATCTCCAAAGACCATTCAGAGGTTGGCACGGAGCAAAAGAGGTTTCAATTGGATCTGACACAACATAATTGACATTAATTCCTCCCACTCAAACAAGGAAGCACACATATCCTACTCACACACACACACACACAAAGAGGGGGTGGAGAGAGAAATAACCACTTTGATGAATACATCTCAACAAGCTTAGGTCATAGAACAGAGAACAATGCTGTCCTCTGTCAGTGGTGCATGAGTGTGTGTGCTTGTGTATGTGTGTGTGTTGTGTGTGTGTGTGTGTGTGTGATGAGTCAAGACAGACCCTGTGGTGCAGCTCCATCTCTGGGCCTATGAGGCTGATGACTCACTGGGGTTGAATCACAAAGGGCCTGGATGCAGACCTAAAAGTCTTCTACAAAGACATGCAGTATGCCCTCTGCCTTCACACACACAAACACACAGAAAAACACACTCAAAATCACACATCTGCGTGCAAACAATACTCCTTTCAGTGCTAGCACGGAACGTGCTGACAAGATGAAGATAAATTAGGGTGATTAGACCCCTATCATATATACCCTGTATATTAACCCCCAGATACCCTGTCTATTAACATTCAAACATGCAAGGCTGTTAGCAACACATGCTAGCACCTTCCCTCATAGCAACACACACTTGCAAAAAATGCCATAGCAACAAGCAGAGCTGGTATGGCCTGTTTGGGCAAGGTGGTTCTGTTATCCTCACTACTGACACATGATACCTCCTGACAGCCGGTTAGGCTCTTACATACCTACTGACAACCTGTTAGGGTCCCCATAACTATTGACAGCCTGTTAGGGTCCCCATAACTACTGACAGCCTGTTAGGGTCCCCATAACTATTGACAGCCTGTTAGGGTCCCCATAACTATTGACAGCCAGTTAGGGTCCCCATAACTACTGACAGCCTGTTAGGGTCCCCATAACTACTGACAGCCTGTTAGGGTCCCCATAACTACTGACAGCCTGTTAAGTTCCACACAACTACTAACTACTGAAAGCCTGTTAGGGTCCCCATAACTACTCAAATCCAAATGTGTTTGTATAGCCCTTTTTACAAGCAATGTCACAGAGGGCTTCACATACACCCATAGAACTGCCCCTCAACCAATCAAAACCCTCAAGGAAGAAAAGGGAAAAACTCCCAGAAAAAAAAACTTGCTAGAGGAGAAAAATGGAAGAAACCTTGGGAGGAGCAATTCAGTCTCCTCCAGAGACGGTTCATGAAAGAGAGGTGCAGAACACAGGCTAAACGTAGTCATACAGCAGGGAAGAGTCAAGGGGTGTTGATACACCCAAATCCAGTGTTCAACTTGGGTCAGAGTTGGTAAATGTCAGTTTAAGCAGAGGTAGCCACAGGGCTGTGGACTGTGCTCGGCGCAGCATCACTGGCAGGGGGATGAGGAAAGGGACCGGGAACTAGCTGTTGTCCGTCAGGGAGACTGGTGTCCACTTGGCGACTAGATCCAGCTTTGGCAGACTGTCACAGATCGATGTCCACTGGCGACCAGGTCCACCGTTGGCAGACCGACAACCAGGCTGAGGCTGACAGCTCAAACCCCCTTCAGCACAGGGGGCGTGTGGAGGGGGGACTGAGGGAGGACAGCAGGAATTAGAGAATGCCAGGAGCAACTACCAGTTACAGGAATATTACAACGAGGTCCCCACCGGTCAAGTGTGGACTAGTGCAGCAATTTAGCAGACCTAAAAGGGTATTTGATGCAGCCCTAGACACCAAGATAGTGTTAGCCCCCTTCGGTTGAAACATGAAATCTGTTCCAGGAAAGAGAAAATCTCAAATACATTATTTTTATACGAATGAGAATGTCCCATCCCCCGTCGTCTCCAACTAGCAGAAACACTAACAATATACATATAGAAGCTTTATTTGTAATTTATAAGTTATATATGATACATATACAGACAAACATACACTTCAGGTTTACATTAAAAGTACATACACACACACTTTAGCAGTCATAGAACTGACAAAACTAAAACGTTTTTAACCTAACTTGAATGTTGAAACGGTATCAGCCTCCTTAATTGAGACTGGTAATTTGTTCCAGAGAAGAGGTGCTCTATATGAGAACGCCCTGCCTCCAGCTGTTTTTTTTTATTATTTTGGGGAACCACCAGATAGCCGGAATCTTGGGATCTTGGTGACCTTACGGGGTGATAGGGTGCAAGAAGACTAGAGAGGTATAGTGGTGCCAATCCATGCAGAGATTTGTAGGTTAGTAGTAGAACTTTGAAATCAGTTCTGGCTTGGATAGGGAGCCAGTGTAGAGAAGAGAGTAGATGTTATGTGATCATACTTTTTGTTTCTGGTCAGTAGTCTAGCAGCAGCATTTTGCACCATCTGTAAAAAATTTAAGTAGGTACTTGGGAGGCCAGAGAATAATACGTTGCAGTAGTCCAATCGGGATGCAACAAATGCCTGTATTAGTTTTTCAGAGAGTTTTTGAGAGGAAATGTCTTATTTTGGCTATGTTACGTAGATGGAAAAATGCTTAATATGGTACTCAACTACTGACAGCCTGTTAGGCTCCTACATGCCTACTGACAGCCTGTTAGGCTCCTACATACCTACTGACAGCCTGTTAGGCTCCTACATAACTACTGACAGCCTGTTAGGCTCCTACATGTCTACTGACAGCCTGTTAGGCTCCTACATAACTACTGACAGCCTGTTAGGCTCCTACATGCCTACTGACAGCCTGTTAGGCTCCTACATAACTACTGACAGCCTGTTAGGCTCCTACATACCTACTGACAGCCTGTTAGGCTCCTACATACCTACTGACAGCCTGTTAGGCTCCTACATACCTACTGACAGCCTGTTAGGCTCCTACATAACTACTGACAGCCTGTTAGGCTCCTACATACCTACTGACAGCCTGTTAGGCTCCTACATAACTACTGACAGCCTGTTAGGCTCCTACAGGCCTACTGACAGCCTGTTAGGGTTCTCATTAGCTCCCAAGCTCCCTCCCTTTTTAGGAGATGCTTCCATGTTAGCAGCTTGTACAAAATCTCACCAGCGCTGCAGTCTGCATTATGTAGAGCACATTGATGTGACTGCTCTTAACTTCTAGTCACTGCACAGAGAGACTAGGACTGGAGCTTCATATTTCATCCAGCTTATTCATCATCTGGCAAAAGTAGAACATGTGGTTATCATCTGTCAAGTGGTCGGCAATCAGAAAGAATCCGTAATGGATTTTAATTCAAAGTAACTTTTCCTCCATTAGTTTTTTTCGTGTTGAATGGCTTATGTGAAGCAGTGCAGTGATTAACATAATGAAAATGAGTTTCGTGGGAAGCGTTACTGTTGTGTGGCGTGTGACTAGCGTCTTGTAGCTCTGTCTGTCAGGGAGTCCTGGAGCTAAGGTCCAGTGCGTGCCAGCAAAGTGCCAATTGGTAATCAGCAACAATTGTATTGTGAAGACGACATGGCCATAATGGAATTAGGTTTTAGACACAGAATACACATCACCCTCTTTCAGAGAAACGTTATTATTATTTCCTGTTAGGGATCGGATAGTAGCCTGTTAGGCCTCTGATAGCAGCCTGTTAGGGGTCGGACAGCAGCCTGTTAGGGCTGTGATAGGTGTATCTTAGGCCTGTTAGGCCCCCCGGAGTTTCCAGCACGCGGCACAGCTTTTTGTTCTCCTCTACTCTCAGGGAGAGTCTCAGGGTCAACCGCAAGGGAGTATGTTTCATCTCGATGACTCCAGTACGCTCAAGTGGCTCCCACTGCGACTCCTTCAAAGGTGTTACATAATTACAGTCTTGCGAACGCAGCCCGTTTCCCACTAATGATATTATTACATCAGGAGAGCGTGCTAATGTGCTGAGAGCTGGAACTCCACCAAGACCACTGCTCAGTTTAATGAGATGTTGGGGATCAAGATGCAGCTTTGCTAGCTCACGGTCTTCACACAATGGGCGTCTGCTGTCTCTGTTCAGAAACTTGGCAATGGATGAAAACTGACAAAACACCTGAGATGACACCCGCATTTTTAAGCACCCACCACCCCCAAAGACACACACACACACTCATATTCTAACACACCTACTTAGTATACAGAGAGGGAAATAGATTACTGCAAAGGGCAGAACTGGTAAAGCATGCTACGTGTTCACTTGTTTGTTTGGTGGAGTCGCCTTCAGCCACATAAATGTTGATTCTGACATTCTATTAATTGCAGGTGGTGTTTGGCTGTGGATTAGTGTGTGAACACAGCACATTCCCTCCCGGGGGGGGGGGGGGGGGGGGGGGATCGATCAGAGTCGGTGGGGGAGGGGGGGGTGGAAGGGGGGGGGGGGGGTGGGGGGGGGGGTGCGGGGTCGGACTGTGTCAGCTAGTCCAGTGTCGACTGCAGTCAGTCAGCCAGGCAGGTCTCCTTTCATCTCATCTTGTCTTGTCGCATCCCACTCCTCTGCTATCCTCCCCCAAACTCACCTCTCCTCCCTTTCCTTAGTCAGGCCAGGTCTTCAGGTCTACTGTGGTGATGATAAATAATTGCTGGCCCCTCCTCATCCCTTCCCTTAAAGTCATTATCAAATATTTTATTAAATGTGGTTGGGGTCCAAAAGACTTTATCCCCATTAAACAATTTATAGCTTTTTCATCCCATGAAAATCATGCAGAAATATTCTTAGTGCTCTACCGTAGAATCCTTTAAAGTTCAATTAGATCACATTAGCTTCATATTGTGGGGGGACATGACTGAATGTATCTAAGTTAAGTTTGAACTCCATCAGAAATACGCTGTTGGACTACCTGTAAGGTGCAATTCAAGCACCAAGGGGAAGTTCTACATCCACATTAGACAGGGTTGGTCACAGCAGAAATACTTTACTTTGGACAGGACCACTCTGGGCAGTAATAATAGACTGCCAGACACTCAGTGAGCAAGAGTTAGAGAGAGAGAGAGAAGATCTGTGAGTGAGAGAGAGAGAGAGAGAGAGAGAGAGAGAGAGAGAGAGAGAGAGAGAGAGAGAGAGAGAGAGAGAGAGAGAGAGAGAGAGAGAGTGTGCGTGTGTGCGTGCGTGCGAGTGTGTGTGTGTGTGTGTCCTCTCTGACCTCTGTTTGGAAATTTCTCCAATGTTCACAAGATAATTAGATGATCCAGAGAACATCTGCAGCTCATCCATCACTGACAGAACCTACCTGCATACCTGCCCTGCTAGCCAGCTAACACAGCCACCAGTGCTAACTGGACCTGCTAGCCAGCTAACATTGCTGCTACTGACGTAGCTGGACCTGTAAGTAATGTAACACAAAGCTGCTATACTTGCTAGCTTAAGTATCTACAACAGACACAATGTGCATACTGTAACTAGTTACCCACTAGAGCTACTCCCACTAGCTATCTCAGGTAGCTCAGCCTTTGGCTACTTGCAAGAAAAGATGATCAACTGTTAGCTGGTGTGAGGGTGATACTCACTGCTCAGGTATGTAACAGGCCATCCACGTCAACGTATAGCTAGCTTTTCTTTGGTGTAGCTGGTAGTGGTTGCGTTTGGCAGTCAGAGGTGGCGTGTTCGAGACCAGGCATGGACGATCAAATGGTCCATAAAGCCTTCTGACGGAGCAAGACCACGTCTGTTACACATCCGTTACACTGGCACACCTGTGGGTCCCCCTGTGTTCACACACAAAAACACACACACACAGATGTGTGCACATGTGAGATGAAAGATTTCACTAAAAAACACATACAGACACTCTGTGTACATCGTTTTACAAATAGCTCACATGAAGGCACAAACAAATACACGCACACACATGATATCTTTAAAACAATGGATTGTGACACCAAGCCATCAGACAGATATGTCTTCTGACCTCCAGGAAAGGAAGAGAGAGTTTGAAGGAAGGAGTGAGACGGAAGAGTGATGGGCACTGTGACTCTGAGAGACAGGCTGCTTCCTGGGATGAAGAGCGTAAGAGAGGAGGAGGAGAGGAAACTGACAGGTGTCATGGCCGACCCAGCCACTCTCGTTTAGACAAGAGAGTCTATCACCAGATCACGCTTGCTCGCCTCCTCCTCCTCTTCTCTTTCCCTCCCACTCTCCACTTTCTCCCTTGTCCGTTCTCCAGAGGAACTGTCTACAGAAAGGACATGGATGTTGCCAAGGTGACACACATGGCTCGCTTGTGACCAGCCCACCTTATACACCATGCAAGGCCAAAACACCCCATTACTTGACAACATGTGACCAACCAATCATTAGTTCCAACCTGGCTTGCTCTACAAATGTGCGCTCATGCACTAACCATGATTACTGTGTGTTTATCACAATGTGGTTGTGACTGTGTTCTAATGACACAACCGGTGCTGAACAGCATCTTAAACATCCGAGATACATCACTGGTCTTTAAAAAGGCTCACAATTCATGGACATACACAATTCATGGACTGAAAACAGACCATAAATATGGACTCCCTATCTCTGTCCTAAATGAATAGTAGCACCTCCATTAGCTACACACCAGAGTAAGAACGTGTGTGTGATAACTCTAATCAGATCTGAACAACAGAGCATCCATAGGATTTTCCCAGTAACACATGTCCTTTCAATGTATGAATCATTCAATCGTTGTTCCCAAACAGCTGCATATGATTGCTTGGCCATATTTCTCTGTCTCTGTGTTTTGTTTCCTCAGCCCAAAAAGAGCATTTAGTGTGTCTCGTCCACAGCAGCATGTTGTCTGCCACATCCAACTGAGACCGTGCAGCGCACTGCCTGAATGGCCTGAGGAGAGGAGAGGAGATAAAGGTTAGTCTCACTGGAGGAGGAAAGGGAGGAGGTGAGTGAGTTTGCGCGTGTGTTTGTGTGTTTGTGTGTGTCTGTGCACAAGGTGGTCTCGCTCCTTCTGTGACAGTGACACAGAATCTTCTGTGTTCCGGCGGGTCTTTGCTCCAACTGACCCCTGGCCATAGATTCGGAAGTTTCACTTATTTAAGCTCAGCATAGATGGAAATTATGTTCTGTGTACTTATATGTTGTGTTATGTCAGGTGCTTGCGTTGTCTTGTCTTAAGAATTTCAGTGCCCAGTCTGACCTTGTGTTGTTCTGTGTACCTGACAAATAAAAGACTAAAAGACTTGATTCTCCATCTCCAGGTTTTACCGTATTTCTTTTTAATCCATTGACTGAACCAAGGACAACATCCACCACTGAAGTGCTTCTCCCAAGGTTTCTCTCTAGTGTTTGTTTGTCAATTCTGCTAGAAAACCAGGTTCTCTGTGACATTTCCAAGCTCAATTTTGTTTTGATTTGTAAATCTCTGAGCTGTTTCTCTAGGCTTTGGCCTGGGTTCGGTTTTGCGCTGACAGACAAAAAGGTGTGAATAACAAAGATTTTCAAGATTGTAACGTTTATTTTTGGAAATCTCTCGATTTAAGTTGAATCAAGGGGTGTTTCTCGTGAATAAGTGAAATGAATTAAAGCATTTTTGAGTCTGAGCTGGTTTTAAACAGCAGTGTGTTTATGCACCAGATCAATTTCTGCCGTGTCATACCAGTAATTTAGAGTCTAGCCTGAGGTGGAGAAAATGACAGATCCATGGAGGGGGTCTACTGGGTTAGATCTCTGTATCTATCTCTCTCTCCTTCTCTATCTCCCCCTCTTCATCCCTTCTTACACACAAACACATCTCTCCCTGTCACACACACACACTCCTGTCTCCCCCTGACACACACACACACACGCACACCCAGAGAGTTGTCACCCTCTCCTGTCACACACACGCCCTGTTGGTCGTCCTGAGCGGTGTCTTCACCTTCTCCTCTGTCACATCCTGTCTCTGTACTGCAGCACAGGGTCTGCCACCACCTGTTACAGTGCTGCACTGAGGCTGCACACATACATCTTTAATGGTACCTGTGACACACACACGGCTACATGCACACAGCACAGACGCACACGCACACAGATACACACACTGACAGACACACGGACACACGCACACAGATACACACACTGACAGACACACGGACACACGCACACAGATATACACACTGACAGACACACGGACACACGCACACAGATACACACAGGAAGACACACAGACACGCAGATAGACACACGTACAAATATACACACACAGATACACACACACACAGATACACGTACACACACATCGATGCACACAGACACATGAAGACAGACAGATACACATACAGACATACGCACACCACCACATAACAACGTCACATTTTAGGAGTGGATTAGAACTTTAGAAGGCCTTCAGTGGATTACCAAACAAAACCCCAAAAAGGAAGGTCTCGTGGCTCTCATCCTCGTCACATCTCACCCTCCACCTTTCCTTCACCCTCCTCAACCCTCTCATACCCCTCCTCCCCCATCTGTTGCCTGGCCCCTGTTCACCTGGGGCACACAGAAACAAGCCCATCTCATCATCTCCTGACAAGCTTAACCCTGCAACGACACGACACACACACGCTGTGTGACACACACACAGTGACACAGACCCTGACACACGCAGACGCTCACACACACACACACACACACACAGCTGACAGCCCCTGACTCCTCTACAACATGACTTTGTTGGACTAGTTCAACTTTTTAGCAGAAGTGACAAGAAGGGCTTATTCACGCGTCAAGTGTCCCAACCCTTCAATCACACAAGGGTCTTGATTCACTCACTCACACACACACACACACACACACACACAAACCACAACAGCACTGCAGAGCGTGACTAATGTCTAACTCGAACACTGGTGAACAATGCACAAACACACACACACACACATCTCTGGGATCTGACAGATCCCAGGTAGGAGAGGTAGGGAAGGTGTGTGTTTGACAAACTTCAATTAGAGCCAGCAAATCCTGAGCTTACTTTGACAGAGGGGTGCGGGGCTACGCTGGCAGCTACAGGAACAGGAAACCAGCTCATTAAAGTGTCCACACACACACTCACATAGACAAACACACACACTCTCTGTGTGATCCTTCCTCCTACTGTCTCTCAACTGTTGCTGTGGAGGACAAAGAATGGCCATCTGGACAAAAAACTCACAGAACTTAATTAGAACAGAGACTCCCCAGATTAAAGAAGACACACTGGGAGTGTCCCTGATGTTGATCACACTTTCTCTTTACCCCCCTAACCCTCCCTTTCCCCCCTCTCTCTCGCTTTTTCTCTCTGTATTTCCTCTCGGTCACCATATTCTTTCCATCTCAACCTTTCTCTCTATCCCTCCCTCCTTCCCTTTCTCTCTCTATCTCTTCTCATTCTGTCCCTCCCTCCCTCCACAGTCTGTTCTTCTGTGCTCAATGTCAGCACCCTCAGACGATTTCTCTTTGAGACTTCTTCTCCCGGGATGACCCTGTCTCACAGCGAGTGACAGAACACCCTGCGAGGGGGTGGTACTGGTGGTTGTGGGATGGGGAAGGGGGGGGGTAACCCCGGTGCTTCACGCTCTAATGAGAATTCCAGAGCGAGGCATCGAAACCTCTCTGACAGAAGGCAAACACTTGTTTCGGTGTTGAGACTGTCCGAACTCCTTCTCGTAATCCCACTGATTGGCCGTGTCCTTGGGCTGCTCTGCGCTCCTAACGCCGCTGGAGACGGGCTGGTCTCTCTGTTGTCTCGACCACAAGACTGGTCTGAAACACACGAGGAAAGGGTACGGCAGCGTTCTGGCCGGTCAGGGGAGAAGGGTAGAGAGGAAGAGAGGGGAGGGTCTTCACTTGTAAAGTGGAGAGACGCTGCCACGATGGTGACGTTTGGCCCCTTCGTGTAGACGTGATAATGATGTTGACAAAAAAGCGAAGGAGAAGAGGAGGGGAGAAGAGAAGAAAAGAAAAGAGGAGGAAAGAGACAACAAAGACGTGGGATGAAACACCCCAGCTGTGGTGAAACACCACTCTTCCTCCCCCCCATCTGGGTCAACAGGGAGAGAAGGCGACATGAATGATTCAGCTCAGATGATTAAAGTCGTTAAATAATGAACACGCCACACTCCGTTGTCTGAAAACAAACACATCGGGCCGTGTGTGTAAGTGTGTGTGTGCTCGTTTGTTTGTGAGGGTGAATTCGGGGTTGAACTGATGTCACGTCTACAAGGGCGGAATGACCCTGCAGCAGACATTAGTATACTTAAAGCTTTCGGCACCGCAATACACACTAAAACACACACGTATACACACACGCTACATGGAAAAGAGCCCAAGCGGACCTCTGCCAGTGTGCCATGGCCCATCACCAGACTTAGGGGGCATGGAGGGCACAGAGCAGTCAGGCTACACACAGACACACACTCTCTCTCTCTTTATCTTTCTGTCTCTTTGTCTCTCTTTATGTGTCCCTCCCTCCATCACTGGGCCCAAGGGTCGCAGTGAACACTGTCACTTCTCGTTCTCTCTCTTCTGCACTGGCGAGAAGAACAGCCAATCACAGGCCCTGACGGTGCTCTCCTGCTGTGACCCTGGCCAAGCCCCTCCGCTAATTAAGACCACGCCACAGGAAGTGACATTAGACCCATTTGTAGACCCCCCTCCTCCGCCCCAGACACCCCACACACACCTTTCAAGAGCTGTTTACATGTGTGAGTGTGTGTGTGTGTGTAGAGGTCCCTTCACTGTGCCAGGCTGACAGATCATTGTGACAGAAGTGTGACAGGGTGTGTTTCTCTGTAGGGGGGGGATCTCTGTAGGTGGTTTACCTGAGTTGTGCTGCTGTTTGGCGGTCGTGTGTTTTTGTGTGCGTGCGTGTCTCTGTGAACGAGACAGAGGAGGGAAATAGAGACAAGACACGGGAATAAAGAGAGGGAGGGTGTGCGAGAGAGAGGGGAGGACTGACTGAGAGAAAGAAAGTTGAAACGAAAGAGAGAATTGTTCATGAAGGTGTCTCTCCCACCTGTGTTTCTGAAAAGCAGGTGATGCCATCCATCAGACAGGCCCAGTGGGGTGGGAGCCATGATGACTCTGCACATCCCACCTCCGCCAGGGCGGAGCTCAGGGAAGGCTGATGTGGTGGTTGTGGGGCCAAAACCCACTTGACTTCTCTTCATCTGTACATGGAAACCACTGGAGCAGTGTATAGACCTAAAGTACATTTAAACAGTGATCTGTATTTGATCTGATGAAAGCGTCAGGTCTGACACTGTAGCTGTTAGCGGCTGTGTTTTTACAAACCTGGATTCATCCGCCCATCTGAACTGAGATCTGCAACTGTGGGCAGTTTTATTCCGTGGACTGTGTAATATATGCAGAATACTGCACTATTAATAAGATTTAGATAAACACTTCCATAATATATACAGTACAATCCAATCATAATCTACATTTCTCCCACATCCCCGTTGTAAGATATGATTCAATAGAATAAGAATATACATACATTATTATATATATCCAGTGTGGATATAGATGCATACTAATATATAATAGAAATGTTCAATAAGTCTACAGTTCATCTACAAATACAGTATCAGTCAAAAGTTTGGACACATTGGGAAAATGTGTCCAAACTTTTGACTGGTACTGTAAATCTCAGTAAGTGACGATGGTCAGGTTTGATAAAAATGCCATCCAGTTATTTTGTTGTTCTTGGTGCCAAATCAATTTTAACCTAATCTTCTGCAGTCTCACATGAAACCAAAACTGTTTTTAGACAGAGTAGTTATGAGTGTTCCAGAACACAGTGTTGGACACACTCTGTCAGCATCATTGGAGATCTTGCAGGTCCATAACACAATAACAGTAGAGTTTGGACAAAGAAGTGGCCTGACAGACAATGACATTTTCATCAACCAAGATTGAGATGGATACTGAGCACTCCCCTTGTTTAAATGGATAAATCTGGGATGACTCACTCACAGCCAGACACATTCTCATTTCCTCCACCCACCTTCTACATGTTATACTGAGAGATAGTCCACCCACATCCTTGTGTGCTAACCTTGACAGTAAACCAAACAGAAGGTCAGTACTGTGTCACACTTGAGGAAACATCTAAAAAGTCCATAGACATGAGCTTGTCTGTTGATGACCTCCAGAGGAACTTCCTGCCAGACTGAAATCACTCAACACACCTAGGTAGCCTGTCTCTTTCCCTGCCACCTGTCTGTCTGCTACATGTCTGTCTGTTACTTGCTACCTGTTGTCTGTCTGTTACCTGTCTCCTTACTTGCTGCCTGTCCGCCCACCTGTTTACCCACTGCCTATCTGCCCAACCCTTCTCTGCTACCTGTCTTATCAAAACTGAAGGGTTTGCTGTGACAAAACAATATTGTTGGAAAGGAGATGGTGTAGATCTTGGTCTATCAGATATATGATGCTTCATCATAGTGCCATACTGCCATCTAGTGCTGACTGAGCAGAACAAACACACACACACGTTGTTTAAGTATATAGGACAGAGTACCCATCATCCATTACTATGCCGTATCCAGCACCACTGGTAGATGAGGCCATGTTAATACAGAGGATCATTTACATAATGAGAACAAGTGCATATCTGTCTTCTTTAAAAACACACACACACACAATCTGCTCTCCACAGTAAATCTACGCAACACTTCTGTGTGGCATTTCATAAATCTATCACAAATTACAAACACCCTTCAGATGCTATACACAAGTGACGGTAAATTTTCCAGCTTAATTATTTATTTCAAAAGATCTGTTCATAAAATCGAAACGTCATAACAAAATCCATACAAAAATATTAAGAAAATGTACAGAACAATATTGTATTTTCAAACAAGTTAAAACAAACTTAAGCAAAACAATAACATTAGAATTACCATGTTTTTGTACATTCTTTTTTTCATTTTTTTAATTTATACATCCAGAGCATGAACAGTTCTAAAAGAGATTCAAGCATCAATTCAACATCGGGGAAACATTCCAGAACTATTTACAGTTGAGCCAGTCAAGAGAAGGGCTTGATCGTATTATCCTGTTAATTTACAGTACTTTCTAGAAGGGCTGTGAGGCTGCATGTTACCTGGGGGCCAGCACCCAGAGGAGAGGGGGACATGGGGGGGGGGGGGGGGGGGGGCAGTGTAGCTAGGCTAGGTCCAGCTCTGGGTTTGTCTTCATGATCTTGCTGGGCGTCCCTAAACACGACTCCTGAGGGGGGAGGGATCAGTAACGCTGAGTCAGAGCAGTACAACATCACAGAAGCCAATAGACCATGGCAGTGCCGGTTTATCTGCTAGTCGGGTCTGGATCAGTCTCGTGTGTGGAGGACCAAGACTATGCTTCTAATTAGCAGGCCAGACTGGCTGGAGCAAGACAGGCTTACCTCTGAGGCCTTGCTGACTTTGGAACAGGGTGTGCCGGAGTCTGAGCTGCCAGGGAAGTCTACATCCAGCTGGATGTCCATCACATCTCCCAGGTCTAATTCCTCTCTGGAAAAACACAAGGACCCAACAGCATGGGCACACAGCAGACAACATGTGTGTAGCATTGTGTGCGCGAGTACATGTCTCTTCTCTGGCCTGCAGTGGGGTGTGTGTTTGTGTGTGTGTCTTTGTGTCTGTGTGTGTGTGTCTGCGTGTGTGTGTGTGTCTGCGTGTGTGTGTCTGCGTGTGTGTGTCTGCGTGTGTGTGTCTTTGTGTCTGTGTGAGGGACACAGGGGGAGGCATTTCTTCAGTGAGAGTCAATGTACATATGATTCAAGACACATGCATGTCTCATGTGACACGCATACGCCCGTGTGTGTGTCTTACATGGCCTGCAGGTCGCTTCCCTCCTGCGCTGGGGGGTCCCACGCATGCAGCTTGACCTTCCAAAGCTTGATCTGCTGGTCCCAGGAGCGACGGCTGTACTTCTTAAACTTGTTTGGGGTGCGGGGGTGGATGCCAGGCTGGCGCAGATGTCTGGGGGAGGCAGGGCATTTTAGAACAGGAGGCATTTCAGAGTTTAATGGCGGTATTAGTGACATGAAAGGCGTTTCCAGAGTGTAACCCCACACGAGCCATTATAAACCTAAAAAAAAACACAGCCTTTGATTCCTCACTTCCTAAATGATCCCTGAATGGACATGATGCAATACAATGTAATCGCTTCTCTGGAGTTGCTACTAAAATCAGACGTTTTTGGTTTTGTTAGACCAGGCCTATACGGAGAAACGTTTTTTGATCCCTCCTGAACGCATCAATACCAGTGTGTGTTACATGAGTAATGTTTCAGTCTGCGTGTGGTGTTTCAGTCTTGTATGCAGCCCTCGAGGAAGAGTACACCCTGTGAAGAGTGACCGGGAGTCCCTTTAGGACCTACCTGGGCACTTCCTTGATGTAGCGGTCGTAAGCCAGGGTGTTTTTGCCGTAGCTTATCTGCTTCTGTCTCCTCAGCAGCACCGACTCGTCCGTCTCCATCTCTCCTGCAGGGACAGGAGACTCACGAGAGTCCGAGCTGGAAGCGGGAGAAGCAACAAAGAAAAACAAACGATGATCTCACGGGGGGGAAAAAACAATGAGCGTGCGTCAACGCGACCAGGCACAGAATAAGCCTGTCCACCGGTAATCCCACCCATTCATTCTTCTTCTCCTCCTCCTTATTTCCTACCTTTCAGTGGAGGCCTTCCGTTCCCTCTGGGAGAACTCAGCCGTCAGTATCCTCCTCCTGTAACTGAAAACAACACCACCTTAAAGTCGGCCGAGTCATCGAGTGGCCACGCCGGAGCCCCAGTTGACAAAGAGGCGGTTGCGTGTGCATTCAGGCGCACTGTGTGCAATGCTAACCGTTGCATGTCGCGCCGTACGCTGGACCTCATCTCGTGCTCGTCCACCTCGGAGCCCCAGTCAGCACAGCGAGACATGGGTCCCTCTCCCTCTGGGGTGGTGAAGCTGGGGGAGGGGGGAGACAGACAGAGTCTCATTAGCATTAAAGCCATCTGGTCTTTCTCTGTTTATTGTTCTGTGGCACTTCCCTCATTAACAGGTTGTTAACAGGTATTTACATCCTTAACATGAGCATGCAATGTATTAAAGGCAGAAACATCTTTTCGACTTTTGTTTTAGTTGCTGTTACAATAGTGCCTGTCACCACCCTTTAGCTGGTTGGATAGCTACCTGCTTGGTCTGCCGTCTGAGTTCTCGCGTATGCTTTCTTTCTCGTCGGTGGGTTCCGGCTCAACGTGGGGCCTCAGGCTGCCGTCCGCGCCTCGTTTACGGCAGTTGGACCACTTTGAAGGACCCTTGTTTCTGGAGACAAATGGACATGGATTATGTGTGAGAGAGGTTGTGCAACAAATATGCCCTACAGCTGCCAGAATGTGTTTTTATTCGAATAGCTTCTTGTTTGTTGTTTCAAATTGTAAGTAACGTTACTTTGTTTCAACAGTAGCTAGTAGCTGATGTGTTTGGATGCTGGCATTTGTTAACGTGACGTCGTTAGCGCCAAAAGGAGTTTGCATTGTTAGCAAGCTAGCTGTTTATCATTCGGCTAATTGTTACACTAGTTAGTGGTTATCAACTACAATACAGTTGCTGGAGATCAATGCTAAACAATCACATCACTTTGAAATGTGGAGATGTCTATTGAAAAGCAAGACAGCAGCAATAAGCAACATTTCTGTTTGTAGTGTGGCAAAGCTGTAACTTTTGACTGCTGATACAGCTAGCAAGCTTTCCAGTGCAATGCAAACGCAACATAGCTAGTTACCTAATGCCATGATCGGTTTCTGGTTAGCCATGTTATTTACAAGATATCAGGTTTTTAGAACACAACACAATTTAGGAGGAATGCTAACCTCTAATGGAAATACGTTTACTAAAACGAGTGATTATTTTGATGCACCCGTAGATTGCCAAATTCGATATCGAGCTAGCCAGATCATGCACAGCTAGCTAGTCTACCATCAATTCGCGGGAGAGCACTGGCGCGAGAAAACCCAATGGTTTTAACCAAAACTGTAACAACAATAAGAATCTATGCTTGAAAACAGACTGTGATTTACTCACCTATTTTCATCGCCGTTAAAGTCGGCGTCGGTGTGTCTGGTTCCGTGCCGGTAAGACATTTTGGGGGGAATATCGAACAGAAACGGTAGAATGCTTGCTGTTGCTTCAGTCACAAGAACAGGAGTGATTACCCGGTAGTACGGATCGCGCCAAGAGGTTGGAACTTGACAGAAGGGGGTGGGACTTAAGGCACATTTGATTATTATGCGGGTGCGGACCAAAAGCATCATTTTCGTTTACGCGATGAAACCTGAGACACAGTTCAAATAACGCATCTCTATAACTCTGTGTTTCATCATCCATTTGCAAATAAAACTAATTAAATAAAATCATGACCATGTTCTGGCTATGGCCTGCACCTCTTTGTGTCACCGACCGTCCCTGAAGGAGTGGACCCCCTAACTGCTCCTACCTTCGTCTGGGAGTTCTTCCCTGGTCTTCTTTCAGGGTTTAGGTTCTTGGTTTAGGTGCAGTTCTATGGGCTGATGTGAAACACTTTGTGATATTGCTTGTTAAAGGGCCTATACAAATACAAAGTGATTGGATTTCATATGAATTTCCATTAATTAATGAATGTCCATCCAGACAACGGCAATTGTATCCGTCACATAATCAGGCCACAGACAAACAGTCAATATATATGGTATATATTTAATTACAGGTAGAACAGCATAGTAGTGTTGAGGTAGCAGATCGCCTTTTCCCCTAATTCCATCATGGTAGGCTCTTGAGCTCACAAGCGTACTTGAAGACACCGGCCTACTCACCAACACCTAGGGTCACCACTATATCACAAAAGAGACACATGAAAGGATCAATTCTAAAGAAAGTATTTTTTTCTCTCTATATGTATTTTTTTTTACATATTCTGGAAATAGAGACAGAGGAAAAATGTAATGTGTAATGCATGTTTTATTCAATATGTTTGATTCCCAAATCCCAATCTAGCCTTGTGAGTTGTACACAGTCATATATAGAGAATAGCAGATCGTAACTTTTCCGTTTTCGGGCTCTTGCAGTACTGGAACCGTCACGAGTCATTCAAGCTGCCAAAATTATACTCTGTTAATCCAACTCACCAGTCTCACAAGGATAATATATTGGAGAAATGGGGGAAAAATTGAAAGAAAGGTCAAATCAGACCACTGTGAATAAAGAACAGATGTCAGTGTCTCTGTTGAGACTTCAGGAGTGACGCTTGACAGAAGGCACTTTTGGAACTTTAGCTGCTCAGCAGCTCTAAACAGGTTTGAGTCGATGAGATGACGTATTACTGAGTCACGTTGGCACGAGGAAGGCTCCAAACCAAGATGTTATAAGCCATAGTCCTCTGGCTGTCTGTTGGGGGGAGAACTTGGGTCTCATTATATGAGCGCTCACAGGCTGGTGAAGAGGGGTAAGGACAGTCAGCCGGCCCAAGGGAAGGGACATGAACAGTCCGTATCTGACAGAGAGAGGCACCTGACGCCCAGAGGGTCAGTGGACCTGACAGACATCCAGGATGCAGAACTTGGCCCTGCAGGTGGGGCAGGGCACCGTGCTACCCAGCCAGGTCTCTGGGTGCTGCTGGTCCTGGCGGCTGGCAAACCACTTCCCCAGGCAGGTCAGGCACCACATGGGCCTGCAGTAGCACTGCTGACACTCCCCATCGCCTCCCTCGGCATCTTCCTGGCACAGACGAAGGAGCTTGATGCCTGCTGGGGCCTGCATGCAGCCGATGCACGCTTCCAACTCCTGGGAGACACACAGGCACACGCACAGATAGATAACCATTTGTGCATTCACATTCATAGATAGAGGTAAGTCATTTTTAACAACCCTGGAAGGCTGGTAGTCCTGGTTCGAGTCAGTTAATTGGGTACGAGTGAGTTAGTAGTGCTGGCTGTATGGCACTGGTTAGTTAGTAGCCTGTGTGTTGGGTTGGCAATTAGTCAGTGGTGTTCTGACCTGTCTGCTGGGTGGCTGGTATGTCTGGTTAAGCTCCACCTGGTTCTTGAAGGTATCTAGGAAAAGGTCACTCATGGTCTGGTGGATCACCACGTTGGCAGCGTTCCTGACTGGAGCATGTAGCTTCTCTCTCAGCTCTGCATACTCTGTAGAGTTCAGCCTAAACACACACACACACACAGGAAAGCCCATGTAACCAATTTAACTTAACTTTTGTAAGTCCCTACCTCATTTTTTTTATTTTTGTGAAACTATATGTTGTCTTGCACATTTGCGCTTTTTCTTGGCCAGGTCGCCGTTGCAAATGAGAATATGTTCTCAATCGGCTCACCTGGTTAGATAAAGGTTTTATTATTATTATTATTGATCAAACTTACTCCTCAGTATACCTCCCAGCCATGCCATTGAATTGCTAGGTTTTTCATGGTGTAGCTCGCTAAATCTACGTTTACGAAAGGTGGTCAGTTGCATGTAAGTCTGCGGACCCCAGATTAAACACACACACTACTGCTCTGACCTGATGTGGAAGGTCTTAACACTGGGGTTGATGCTGGCCACGCTGAGCGTGAGGATCTGAACGGGCGTAGCAGAGTCGGGCACCAGCTGGTGTTGGCGTGACTCTGTGACGGTAAGGTGTGTGTCCTGCTGCTGGGCCACGTGAACATGGTACGTGGTCACCTTCAGGATCCAGGTGTCTGTGATCACAACCCTGGCACCCGGCGCCCCCGTGGCAAACTTGTCGATGCGGCGGAATTCGGTGTTGATGGAGACGGCCACGGTGCCCCAGCCAGACTGGCCCAAGGCGTGGGCCTGGAGGGTTCTGGAGATGGGGTGGTTCCCCCAGCGCCGGCCCGACCAGTAGATGACAACGGCCCAGCTGCAGATCTGCAGGGTCAGGCAGAGAAAGAAGAACAGTCTCCATCCCTCGCTCACCTGGTGCACGTAGATAAGGTTCTTCTCTGGAGCAGCAATGCACATACCCAGGTAGTAACCTGGAGGGTCACACAAACACACACATTACTGAAAGTCTGAACACTGGCACACACCAAAACACAGAGAAAGCTGAATCATAGCGTATGGTGCTTTGTGATTCTGTAAGCTAGGTTGCGATGTGTGATTCTGCTTGTTGAGCCTTTCCACTGCTTGTTCGGTGGAGGGTAGGCTACAGTTCACCCAAATAACTTTTCTGTAACTCACCCAGAGGCAGAGTGGAGTGGACCAACAGGGTGACGCTTGTCCTCCTAACATGGTACTGGACGAAACCAATATCTTCACTGCCGAGCCATCCCGAAAACAGGTTCTGCACCGTGAAACCGGCAGATCTAAACTCACTCGGCGTAAAAACGAAACAGAACGCAAATACTATGTACGTCAACGTAAACGTTACTTCTGGACTGTCCATGTCAAGTGTAGACGGTACACGTACTAAAACTAATTAATGTTTACGTTAGTTGGGACAGAATGAACGGTACAGTCCACGGAACAAAACGGGTGAATGACAACTTCCTGTGCCACGATGTCGTGAAAGGCACATTTTCAAAGTAAAAGTCCGGGTGCTACTCTGTGTTAGTGTGAATTGCAGTTTTGTTGTTTTGTTACCAAGAAATGCAAATGCAGCTGCGATATTAAAATGCCTGAGGTGATTATGTGTGGTGACAGTTATCTTGTACTTAGCCCAGCATATTCAAACGTTGTGAGGGCTGACGTGCTGGGCTGAGATAATTGCCCCAGTCACGGCTGGAAGCAAATCGTGTGGATAATCCTGGACTCGAGATGGTAAAAGTCAGGGGCGTTGTTAGACCCTTTTTACTGGGGCACGTGCCTCAGTATAAATCTGCTGTGCCCCAGTACAATCAAAAGTTTGAGTTTTAACAATTTTCTTTATTAGTCAGTGCATTAATTTAGATTGATAATCCCGGAAAAAAAATAAATGCAGTACTGCTCAACGGTTGTAAAATCAAAGCAGTTTAACCAAAACACAAACCGATGCCTGCAGAATTCCATGTCACCGCACTCTTCTGAGCATGCCAAATACCCACTGCAGCACGCACACAGATGTCCAGGTGTCGGACTCGGGACACAAAAATTGAGGTCGGCTCAGAAAACATTACAAAGCTAAAGAAAAAAATGATAGGCCTACCGATCATCTTAATTTGACTAAAACACAAAAACAGTATTTCATGAAGCTCATAAAACAGTAGGCCTATTTGCGCTCAAATGAATACGAAAATGAATGCACGCTGGCATTAACTATTACTGTCCCTGTCAAAGACCGAGGTGAAGTTCGTTTCATATTAGACATTCGTCTCACATTCGGAAGACGCTACTTTGCGGTGTCTGTTAGGGAACGGGTGAAAACTTCCCTTACCATTTTGAAAAATTATGACTTTTATAATATTTTTATGAA
This sequence comes from Hypomesus transpacificus, assembly GCF_021917145.1. Classification (NCBI taxonomy): domain Eukaryota; kingdom Metazoa; phylum Chordata; class Actinopteri; order Osmeriformes; family Osmeridae; genus Hypomesus; species Hypomesus transpacificus. The sequence continues at coordinate 12,488,329 of NC_061060.1, read as the reverse complement.
TATAAAACCTCAAATGAACAGTGGAGTATTCCAACAATGTCTATACCTCTCCCTGCCACCAAAGCTGATATCAAACCTGCGTCCCTGAACTGTTGTATAGTGGGTTAAGCAAGGGGAGTTTCCATAGCCAAGTAGTGTATTGTGCAGAGCACGTTTGGAAGAAACAAATTAATAGGGGCCTGTGCCCCAGTAGAGTTTTATGTCTAACAACGCCTCTGGTAAAACTGGAGGATGTGGTTGCAGGAGGATACCAGGGTTGCTGAGCACAGAGACCGGCACGATGCCCAGGTGGTGGCATCGGCACTCCATAAGTAAAAAAAAAAAAAAGCCTTAGGTCTACCTCAGTATTCACAGCCTGTTATGAGAACCCTACCTCTGAGAGAGCAGCCTGCAAGTGTCCTATAACTTGAGTTCATAGAACACAGTCTTTTTGCAAAATTACATAAATGTAAACATAAATAAATAGCGTCATAGAGTGTGTTTGGATGTCAAAGACAGCAGCACTTGGGAGACTTCACATTCAGAGACCTCCATGAATAATCTGATCATGCCCGAAAGACACGAAGGTGACAGTCCAGCAGGTGGCGCTGTGTGACTGAAACGGTGGCGTCAAGTGACGGTCACTGGTTGAAGTTCTAATGTGGCATGCAAGGCAACCCGAATAACATAAGGAATGAAAGGATCTCAGTATTTCGTACTCTGGTGAATTTAAAGAAGGCAAACATAAGCAGTTGGGTGTTTGGTGTATTAGAAAATATATTTAGATCCACTTGACGGGGGTAGCCCGAATGATTTAATTCTGTTACGATTATTCGTAAGAATATTAAGACACAATTTTGACACTTCCGTTGAAACCTTATAACACTGTAAACTAAAATACCCTGGCATGATTGATTTGCATGTGCTGTGGCCTCTGAAGACACTGGATTTGCCTACATGACACTGATCCAGTCAAAGTTCATTACTGACCTATCAATCATGTAGCCCGCTGACACTTTCAGACTCGATGTTTTATACGATCGGTAGGCTCTGGGCGGTCTCACCACGGGCAGCGGGGCGTCTCATCTCGCCGACCGGCCGACCTACCGACAGGGGCTCCTCTGTAGAGTGAGCTATAAGCAAACACAGATGAGCCGTTGCATGCGCACACATTCACATTCACTTAAAAACTGCTGGCAGCTCCTGATGGCTCTCCAGAAGACGCCAGGAATCCACCGAAGCAACACGCGCCTGCACATGCAGTCTATTCTTAAATTCTGTTAGAGCTCGTGTTGATGAAAAGGCTATCTTTGGTCTGAATCGTAATGGTGTAATGCTCGAGGGCTCGCGCAGTGATACGTTATTAATGTAGTTACACAGTGGGATATCATACGTTGTTGCGCAACCATCAGCCAGTCTAACTGAATCTATAGTTGCGGTGTCAGTTGATCAGTAGAAATGAGGAACCCGCATCTTCTCAGCGACGGGTGGAAGATCAACGGAAAGGATGCATCGGGGAATAAGAAATTCAAGAGAAAGGGACGTGATCCTAAACGTGTCAGCGAGGTCAAAAGTTTCAATAACGATTCTAGAACGGACGAGGACTCTATGGGTGAACTGATGGAGGAGTCGTTCCGATCCAGCTCACTGCACGGTGCGGCTCTTTCGCTGGCCTCATCCCTGGGCTCATCAGGTAGTCAGAACGTGGCTATAGATATGAGGATTAACGCAGTTCCAACCATCACCGGGACTCCCCCTGCTGCCCCGCCGCAGCCCGGAGCCGAGCCCGCACACAGGGACAGTTTCCACCCAACATTTCCTCAGGTCACGGCGTATGATCATCAGTCGTACGGCTCAGAGCACACTGTACAGTCCCGGATTGTTTTGTGCCAGCCGCGCTCTGAGCGGTCCCTGTCCGCCGCCTCGCAGGCGCCTTTCAGTAACAACACTGGCGAGGAGTCGCCAAGGAGACGGCCGGGGGAGTCGTCTGGCGTCGTGACCGAGATCAAAGCCATCCAACAGACACGGAGGCTACTAGCGAACGCCAGAGAGAGGACCCGCGTGCATACCATCAGTGCGGCCTTTGAGGCGCTCAGAAAGCAGGTATTCCCTCTGAACACACTGAACATACAGAAGGACAAGGGTCTCCTGTGCTGAAGGCTGGCACTGACCACCTCGTAACTGTCATAACCAGAGGGAATCTGACAAGGAGAGACATGCTCAACTTTATATCTATTTGGTATATTTTTGCTATGGAGCCATGGGTAGTTGTATAGCAGGAGTTGGTATAAAGTTCAATAGTATGGTGTTGTTGGTGGAAAGCTCTCTGGGTGTCTCATGCTCTTCCCCTGTCACCTGTTAGCCATGCCCGTGACCAGCTATCATCATAACACAATACATTCAGGTCGTGGGGGATCCCCAAGGTAGGTGATGGGTGGCGTTGATGTAAAATAGCACGGGACCCAACCACGGGATGGTTGGTCCCTTAACTTTTATGGGGGGTCTGCCCCACCGTAAATAATACACTGGATCTAATTGACAGTTCCGGAACAGCATGACCGAGAAATTAGAGTGATGCTTTGACCAAAAGAGGATTTGTCCTGTTAAAACGACTTATGAGAATAAAACCACAAAGGGACATATTCCAGTGTTTGTACTTTTGCCTGATTGAGGCTCTGTTGTTGTTTACATTTTACAACGTAACATTTCTTGATGATCCATTAATTCGACCCACAGTCAGCTATCTCATACTGCAGTCATGGCTCCAGCTGACAGTGTCTGTCCTGTCAGTCTTTGACAAGTCTCTGACAGCTGTCAGACTGTCCTTTTTCAGTGTCGCCCTGTCCATGTCCTTCCTGTCACTGTCCTTCCTGTCCATGTCCTTCCTGTCACTGTCCTTCCTGTCCATGTCCTTCCTGTCACTGTCCTTCCTGTCACTGTCCTTCCTGTCCATGTCCTTCCTGTTACTGTCCTTCCTGTCCATGTCCTTCCTGTTACTGTCCTTCCTGTCACTGTCCTTGTCCTTCCTGTTACTGTCCTTCATGTCCATGTCCTTCCTGTTACTGTCCTTCCTGTCACTGTCCTTGTCCTTCCTGTTACTGTCCTTCATGTCCATGTCCTTCCTGTTACTGTCCTTCCTTTCACTGTCCATGTTCTTCCTGTCAATGTCCTTCCTGTCACTGTCCTTCCTGTGACTGTCCTTCCTGTCACTGTCCTTCCTGTCACTGTCCATGTTCTTCCTGTCAATGTCCTTCCTGTTTATGTCCTTCCTGTGACTGTCCTTCCTGTCAATTTCTTTCCTGTCAATGTCGGTCTTGTGTAGTCTATTTTCTATTTACAGCAGCCTTACAACTGAAGCCGGCATCAATGTGATACCTTATACACCATAGGGTTAGGGTTCCCCTCCAATACCACACACACACCATGGTCTGGACCACCATCAGCCTGCTCCCTCAACACCCAACCCCACACCCCACAGACACCCACTCATCCACGCACCAAGCTACCCAACCAAGTCAATCAGTCATCCACCCACCAAGCTACCCAACCAAGTCAATCAGTCATCCACCCACCAAGCTACCCACAAAGTCAATCAGCCATCCACCCCTAAACACCCACCCACCCACTCACCTAGACACCCATAGATTCGACCTGCTGTCTCGTGCCCCCTCTAACCAACCTCATGCCTGTCACCCCTCCCCCCCCACCCCTCCAACCTCCCCAGGTGCCGTGCTACTCCTACGGCCAGAAGCTGTCCAAACTGGCCATCCTGAGGATCGCCTGCAACTACATCCTGTCCCTGGCCCAGCTGGCCCAGCTGGACCTCAGCCCAGAGCACGGCAGCATCAGCTTCAGGGAGTGCGTGGAGCAGTGCACTAGGACCCTGCAGGCCGAGGGACGCTCCAAGAAGAGGAAGGTAAGAGGAGATGGGGTTGGGGGGTTGGGGGAGGGGGGGTGGGGGGTGGTAATGGGTATCGAATGGGTCAGGGTGAGGGTTATTGGTTGCCTGCTGACAGGCTGAGATCATATTGGGTGCGAGCCTCGGTTGTCTGTCGGAGGCTTTTTGTAGAAGCGTCGAAGAACCAAAGTTTGATGGACCCTAGCAGCTTCACTGCTGTCAGGAGGTACTGAGCCCCCTGAGCACCCGGCACATGTTTACACAGTCACAAGTGATCGCCAGATCGGCAGTCAGGTCAATAATGACTAAATGTACACACACACACACACATGCGCGCACACACGTTCACACACACAGAACGTCACTCCAATCAGTCAGATGTGAGTCCGGGTGACAGAAGCCTTGAGTTTCCACCGTAACAAAAGAAGGGAGCGCTCTCTCTGCACCCCCCCCCCCCCCCCCTTTATCTCTCCAATTAATCCCTGCATTCCTTCTCCTAATACGGGTTCCCATTAAATTAAATCATCATCAACGGGTGTTGGAGACAGGACTGGGTGTCCTGCCAGGTCCAGAGGTCTGTAGAACACAGCAGAAGCCAGCAGAAAGGGTTCCCCGGGTGAATAAAGTCCTGATTGATGTTCCTGAGCGCAGCATTCTGACACCAGGAGCCTGTAAACTTAGGGTGAACTTCCTACTTCTCCCTAAAGGACCCTCTCTTCTTCCTGTAAATGATCACAGATAGTTCAGTAAAACACACACACACACACACACAGAGAAATCACACAACAACACCCACGCACAGGGCACAAACACACATGTAGGACTCGGACCAGGATGGTTCTGACGAAGATAAGCATCCAACTTCTTACGCATGTAGGACACGCACACACAAGACTCTGGGACAAATCCTTAGATTGAGTTCTTCTTAAATCATCTGTCAACATTCTTCGCTCACACTTCCTCTCACCCTCTTCATATTTGTCTGTCACTCACTCTCTCACTCCTCCCAAAAAGTCTAATTTCCCTCACTGTATCTCAACTTAGACACTTGTATGGCGAGCAGATGTTTGATATCAGTAAATAACCTTGTGTACAATTATTACCCTAAGTAATCCTTTAAATGTTCAGACGTGTTGACTGTAAACACACAGTAGCAGCTGCCTCTCAGTGAAAGCATATTCATCTCCATTTACACTCAGAGCAGCTACTGTTGCTGGGTAAGACAGGGACTTGGCTGTGTAGCCTAGATATATTCTAGTATATATATACATGTATAAATATTAATATATATATCTTCTTTAAAGAAAATAAGAAAAAAAACATCCTGATTGGATAATACTCGATGAAACATAGTTGTTTATTTGTTTTTAGATTCAACATATCCTTCCTAACTAATGTACATGCATGTAACTTTCCTTTCCCCTCCCTCCCTCCCTCCCTCCCTCCCTCCCTCCCTCCCTCCCTCCCTCCCTCCCTCCCTCCCTCCCTCCCTCCCTCCCTCCCTCCCTCCCTCCCTCCCTCCCTCCGTCCCCCTCCTCTCGCTCTCCCTGTCTCTGTCTCTCTCTCTGTCTCTCTCCTTCTCCCTGTGTGAGCTAATGTGTTTCCCTAGCATAAGCGCATTCAGAAGGAAACTAGCCGCGCAGCTCCCCCCCCCCCCCCCCCCCCCCCCCCCCCCCCCCTGGCAGTCCCAGACACCAGATGTTCCTGCGCTGGCTGGGAAGTCCTGCTGGCGCCACGGAGGGCAGAGGGCAGGGGGAAGGCACGCGAGCTGGAGCCCACAGAGACGCCTGGCTGCAGGAGCTGGCAGATTCCCCAGCCTGCTCTGCTCCGCTCCGCTCTGCGCCCGGCCACATTCCCCAGCCCTCCCTGGGCCATCTGTTCCAAAAAAACACTTTGAAATGAAAAAAAAAAAAAGAAAGAAAAAAAAAAAAAGCTCCACTGATCATCACTCTCTCAGGATACGGCTCTGAGAGCAGCTGTTACTGGGGCCGGGGGGAGGTGGGGAGGGAGAGGGAGGGAAAGGGAAGGGAGGGAGGGAGGGAGGGAGGGAAGGGTGAGAGGGAGGGGGTGGGGGGGGTAAGAAAGAAATGCCTTTGTCAGTGAGAGCCAGTGAGTCTGGGGGGAAACTTTCCAAGGGAAAAAAAAAAGTTTGTTTCTGAGCAGCGGCATACTGATTAAAGGCATGAAGCTGGATGTGGAGCAGTTCTGGCTCAGTTCTGCCCTCACAGCCTCAGCCCAGCTGCCTGGAGAATCAAACTCATACCACTACATTCACATTTACGAATTAAAAACATGATGTCTTATTTGATTCATATGATTGTATTCATATGATATTTTTCAGGGGCTTTTAGCTAGATTAACTAAGTATGTTTTTCATGTTTTAAACGAATAATAGTTTATAAAGAAACCGATATGTGTATTGCCACCTTATTTGAGTGAAAGAGGGAAGAGAAAGAGATACAGAAGAGAGAGAGAATAAAGAAGAACAAAGATGGAGAGGAGAGTGAGAGGGGAGAATTGTGTGTCTTTATAGAAAGACTACACAGGGAATGTTTGGCCCAGTGTTTCTCAAACACACCATGAGAGAGCCAAGGAATGTTGTTGTGTCCTACTGGAACCCCCCTTCTGACACTTCAGACACACACACAGAGAGACACACACACACACACAGAGAGAGAGAGAGACACGCACACACACACACAGAGAGAGAGAGACACACACACACACAGCCATCAAATCCCAACAACAGATCGATTCCAGGAATACTTCTCTCCCCTCTCCCTTCCTCCTTTCGCATCTTACTGCCCCCCCCCCCTCACCCCCTACTGTATGCACAGACACTCAGTCAGCACCTATGATGTCACTGGTTGATATTTATACTTCTCTGTGTACACATCCTCTCCGCCTGGTGGGTCTGTCTATCATCTGTCTCTGCATATATCTATCCACCTATCTATCTATACATATATCTATCTAATATATATCTTGATATAACATCCATCCATCCTCTCAATGGTTATATAGCTTGCTGATCATGTGTAGCCAGTCCAGGTGTTCATGTTTACATGTGTTCTATTGCAGGAGTGAGTTCTCCAAAGCTCAGAAGAGACAGGTCGAGGAAGAAGAGGACAATCATCCCATTGACAGGAACCTGAGGTGATCACCCTCCTCCTTCTCCTCCTCCTCCACTGCTGCAGGTCTTCCTCACGGCAACCCTGCAGGTGAATATCCCCTCAGAAGGCAGTTAAGTCCCAGGCCTGGTCAACCAGACCTATCACCACACTTGTCTTTCATCAAATGAACTCAGGAGGGTTTATCAGGCTGGCTGAAAGTCAGGACACCAAACTTCTGGTCCTCCAGGCATACAAGAGCCTGTTTCTTTTCACTGTATCCCAAGATGAAGAGAGGCTCGCTGGGTTGCTGGCTGCCTTTCTGTCTGCCTGACAACTTGGAGCCTGGAGCCAGACAGCACGGACAATGGGAAATAATATGGAACTGTTCTCTCTTCCCGATGTGGATGGAGGGTTATAAGTTTAAAAGTGGCAGAACAGGACTGCAAATATCCTTGTGGTTCAACTTCAGTTAGACAAAGACTACAAATCCCATTTAGCTGGACTTGACATCCTAGTGCCTTTTCGTAGTCTTTAATATTTTCTTGGCAGAATGCATTTATCTTTGCTACTTGATGGAATGTACAAGTCATATAACATATACTGTATTGGTTGGAACATACATGGAATTGTATAGAGATGTATGACATTACTATATGAAATTAGGATATCTGAGAATGTCTAACTGGACAGTTTTGTTAGACACAGGAGTAAGAATACTTTATTATGCTTTAGTGTTAAACAAGCTCCTTTCTGTCTATAAGCCTGCAGCTTGTGTCCTGGTAAAAGGCACTTTAAAACTCCAATAAAGGAAGAGATTTTAACTTATTTCAGTGAATTTGTGCCACTTGAAAAAGAGACCTAAAATCAATGTCCCCAAAAGCAGCACTTTACAATAATGTAATTTGACCTAGAACATTTCTGTAGCTCATAATATCATAGTGACTTAACAATGAACATGACTGTTGAGTGTGACTGATTTTGCTCAAAATATCTGCTTCATCAGTACAAAATGTTTTCCAATTCATAGAAGCCTCAAACAGGCCTACCAGGCGGCATTTGCTCTTCCAGAGACAACTTACGACCAGATCTAACAACAGGAGCTTGGTCTTTTGGTCCCACAGCGTTCAGTCGAGCTCACAGGCGGAGAAAGGGTGTGTGTGTGTGGGGGGGGGGAGGGGGGGTTGCGTGTTTTCCACCGCTGCTGCAGCCGAGTCCTGGACGCCATTCAGCTTTTTACAGCCCAGCAAACGAGGGCTGGAGCCGTGCAGGAAACACTAGTATCCTGTATACACAACGGCTGTCTGCTGGAAACAGGCCGCAGCGCCGCTGGTGAGCTAGCCGTCAGTCAGGCGGACATCTCCTCTGAAGTCACCCGCAGGACTGACACCGCGCAGCCCCATTTCAACCGGTTAAAAATCCAATAAAAGAGACTTTCAGACTGTTGATTTATGATTAACGCTGTCCATTTCTTTATTGTAGTTATCCCTGAATGGTTACCCTGTTCTTTTTTTAGAAAGAAGTATGGACATCGTTCTCATCATATAGATTTACAAAACAGTGACAGACCAATAAACGTAGGCTTCTACCCTGATGTGGTAGTCTGGACCGAATTTGACATGCTGTTTTTTATGCTAACACTGCTGAACTGAAAGACAAACAAATGTGAATGAAAAAAACTTCAGGGTATGTCCAGGTAGACAGCTATCTCTCCTCTTGACCTGGGTCAATCGCAATTTGCACGATTTATCGCCTGGTGCAATTATTCCAATCCAATCAGTCCAACATATGCCAACTGTGAAGATAAATTACTTACATAGATTTTAAATACTTTGTTAACAGATCTATGTCATTGACCCATGTACACATGGATCTACAGTGTAAAATCTATTACCTTTAGATCAAGCTACAGAAAGAGGCTCCAGGCATCTGCTTTGATAATATGCTGCTTACGCCATCTGGTGGCTGAATGTTGGAACTGCAGGTGTTTGGGTCTGAAGTCACTGGTACCACTTGAGGTTTATTTACTGTAATGTCTCATTGACAGTAACAAGCCTTAACCATGCAACTTTCTCTACCAGCAAGTCATTATGTCTGGACTGGCCCAGCTAATGTATTTGACTTATTTTGTACTTCTTCACAAAAACACTACAACTGACACTTTGTAATCGAATCCAACATTCAGGCATTTCGCCGTAGAAGTAAAAGAAAACTAACGACAATGTCGTTCACAACATTCAGTCTATGACTAGAGGCATCTTGAATAAGTAACCCATCACAAGGATTGAATTACAGATACGGAGGGGAAGGCGTTCTCTCCTAACCATCAAGCACCAAGTTTAGCTGCTGTGCCTTTATTGTATACACAGTAGTCTATGGGCGGGTAGTGTGGCTTCAAATGGATTTGGTTGGGTTAAAATTCATGTAGTTCCTGGTAGTGTCACTTGTCTACTTGTTGAACTTCTCCTTCCGTAATGATGGCTTTGCTTCTATAACTGCCTTAGGAAGGCTTTCCGATGTTGGAAACTTGAAATCGATGTGAGATTTGATCCCATTCATCCACAAGACATGAGTGAGGCCAGGCACTGGGAGGTTAGACCTGGCTCGCGTGTGGAGTGAAGATGTCTCAGAATGTGTACGCAGGAACGCATCAGGAACTGTGTGGAGAGGGCATGTACTTCCAGAGCTCCGTATGACATATTGCAGCCCTCAGAATGTTTAAACTGAACCCACCAATGTTGTCCTCATTCAGCCCCTCAAAAAAGTATTCTGGTTAAAGCTGCAATAGGTGACATTCTAAAACAAATTCCGACCAGAAAACAGCCCCCAATTCTGTTCTTCATTTCCACGCTTTCCTCCAGCTCAAGGTTGATCCGTCTCGCTGCAGCTGATTGGCTGGAACAGGATTGCTGAAACCTAATTGGCTGTAAAGTATGGGGCCGCTCCAAAATGAGAAATTGACATTCCACTGGCATTGAGCTGTCAACAACTCTCATAAAGCCTCATTAGTTTTCACCACATGTTCATAAGGTACAAACATTTCAGTATTCAGTAAACAAAACTTTTTACTGAATAAAATCTTACCTTTTGTACCCTTAAAAGTTGGAAGTGGGGGATTTTGTATGACTATTCATTTTGGGGTTACCTCAAATCCCCACAGTGATCCACGAACAAGGCCAATTATCAAAGGCACTTACACAAAAGTCTTCAAACGTTTTCCTATTTTTGTTTACTACTAGGGACAAATGGAGTCGGGATTTGACACCTACTAATCAAAAATAACACTTTTACCAAGTATTAAACATAGGGAACTAGGTTTTCAAAGTACAGCGGAGTGGGGACTGGGCGGCACGATACAGCGTGGGGCTGGAGGGATGGATGGTAGGGGTGCGCGTGGTGGTGAGCCCCTGGCAGAGAGGCCTCAGCTGGGGCAGAAGGAGCAGTGTAGCCCCCCGGTCAGGTCTGAGATGGAGCCATCCCTGACAAAGCTTTGCAGCAGGCTCCTCTCACGGTCCACGTTGTGCATGTCCTGCTGCAGCATGGCCGCCATTGACAGGTTGTCGTAGTAGTGCAGGGGCGCCTCCTGCTGGCTTAGGTTGTACCCAAAGCCAGCCAGGCTCACCTCGTCACACAGCAGGCTGGCCAGGCGCAGGGCAGTCACTCCCAGAGTAGGAACATTCTACAGAGGAGAGGAGGCGAAGGATGAGGAACCAGAGCTCATAGCTGAGACTGGTGAGTATGCGTGTGTGTGTGTTTGTGTGTGTGTGTGTGTGTGCGTGTAGTACCTGGTCCCAGCCCCAGAGCCGAGGCTTCGGATCAGGGTAGTGCAGCAGGTCCAGAGCCACCTCCCTGATCAACTTCAGGTTCAAAACCCGGAACCGATTCACCTCCACCGGGATCTGGTCTGGAACATTCTGCCAGAAGAACAGCCAGTTCCACAAAGACTGGAACACACACACCTGGCATTAGAAGAGTGTGTGTGTATGTGGGTGTGGGCATATTGCTTGATTTCAATGTTTCGAGTTTGTCGTCCCCGGAGACTCACCACAGCCTGTCTGGTGATCATGGCCTTGAGCCAGGCCAGGTCCACAGCCTTGTAGACTACAGCCACAAACACAACACTCGGGTCAAGGTCCTGCCAGACCCGCGGGCTGCCCTCGGGGTAGCTTATCCTAAAGGAGGTCCGGTTCCCCACGTCAACTGTGTGAACTCCCAGAGGACCACTGTTCAGCCTGGGGAACATGCAGAACCCAAGGGGAACCCATGGGGGAACAGACTGTCAACAGGATGTCTAGAGAAATATACAAGTACTTATATACATGTGCTGATATACTAATATACTGTACATTAACTGATATACAAATATGCATGTACTAAATATACATGAATTAATATGCATGTACTAATATACATGTTCTGATATACATATACTAATATACATGTACTAATATATATTTACACTAATACATATATTATTATTAGTGGTGGGCATAGATTTCCTTTTTTTTTATGTAGATTAGTCTCACTGTAATCTTGGAATTAATCTAGATTAAAATGGCTCATTTGAATTCCGCCGCAGGCATTCAGAATATGTGGTTGAAGGAATGATAACTATACTTCTAATCAATGCTGCTATACCAATCACTACCTTATATACATATATACACATATATTATGTAATGCTATATACTAAAACATGTATCCAATTGTGATCAATTGATTTAATAAAGAACATATGAGATCATGGATCAGGATGCTTTCTGTGCAAGTAAGGTTGTGCTGAAATGTATCTGTGTAAAGTAAGATCATGCTAAATTGTAACTTCGGTGTGTGGGCAAGAATGCCGATGTCGGGCAAACTGTTTTGGGAGGCGAGTTTGTGATGCTCAGGGACCGCAGTCAGCACAATAGGGCCTCTCAGCTGCTGGTGGTAAAAGTGTCAACTTGGGAGATACAGTAATGTTGGAACAGTAACTCTTCTCTGCTTAAGGACGGGTCAGATCAGAACTTGGTGTGGGCAGAACTCTCTCTGATCTCTGCCACGACCACTTTCTCAACCAAGGCCTTCGTTTGTTCTATTCTGAGACTCTGTTTCTGTGAGACTGCTGTTGCATCATTGACTGATTCATTGGACTTGACTTACAACATCTTGTGTTGTTTTCATTGTGTATCTTGTGATTGCATCATTACTTACATTAAACTACAAATAACTTGGTCCGATATTTAACCTTGTATTATTCTCCACTACCCAGTTTTACTATCCTTAACATGTGCTACCCAAATACAGTATACTAATATACATGTACTTCTATACATTTACTAGTATACAAGCAGCCATACAGGCCTTGTTTTCCTTTCACACACATAAGTCTTGGTGCTTGTTTGTCTCACTAACACAGTCTATCGATCCATTGTCATTTAGAGTTTCTTTCTCATAACATAGTCTAAAGATTCTCAGCTCCAAACCCTCATGACTGAAACATGTTAAGACAAGCTGAGGTAACACTGGCTAGGAACTAGCAACTGGCAAACAGGAATTGGGGAAGCTGGTCTCACCTGAAGACCATGTCAAAGCGGTCAATTAGTTCACCCAGCTTCATGCCTCTGAGGATGCCCCCATTTCCCATGACCACACAGCGGTGGCACTGCTTCCTGTCCTGCTGCTGAGTGGGGTCATCGGCGTGGTCAGAGGGGGGCTGGGAGAGGAGCCTGAGAACCTCCTGCAGTTTGTCCTCCACGCCATAGAAGCCAAAAGGGGGCGGGTACCTAAACGTGTCCGGGGTCAGGGGCGTGTCCTTCCACAGGAAGGGCTGGGTCAGATGACTGCCACCCTGAAGCAGAGCCTCCAAGGCCTTCCTTGTGAAGTTGGGCCGGCATTCTTCTTTCAGAACTCTCTGCACGTAGGACTGAACCAGCTGCAACACCAAAAACAGAGATAGTTTAGGACTGGATTAGGACTGAGCAACAACCAACCGATGTGGTCCTGGAATTCACCAGACAGCAAGAGCTCAAAATCTCAACCCAGAGGAGCTTGCCTTCCTTTGGGCTGGGTCAACATGCCACATCAGAGGCTTCTGGGAGTTAGAGTCAAACAGAGGGAGGGTGACCAAAGCCAGAGAGATCAGAATCAGCACCACCAGGGGCACTAGAAGACGCCTGCAATACACACACACACACACATTAGCAGGCAAACACACACAGCTTGTGTGCTCCTTGTTTATAAACTACTGCATAGATGAAGAGCATCTTTTTTTGTTGAGCAATACACATCCCCCCCCCCCCCCTCCCCCCAAGCTAATAGCCAGATTGTGTTTGGCTTCTGACTCATGTGGCCGATATCTTGGTTCTTGCTTCACCCTGACGGGCCATGACAGGGCCAACAAGAGACAGCACAACAGAGGTGCCACAGAAGTTTTCATAAACAGTTTCTGTTTGAGCTGGATTAGCCGCAGCATACATCCAAATACTCTGAAGTTTTACAAAGAATACATTGGCACACTGGATCTCGAAAGTGAAGCACACTTACATCCTACATTTCATTCTACATGCCATGGTATCACTAATTTGTGCTGCCTATTTTTCTATTCGTTTAAAACAAAATTAACTTGTTCTTCAATTATTTTGGCCTACATTAATAATATATTTGGGTTACAATTCAAATGTATCCCAAATACATGAATATAATAATAATAATCGTTTATTTCGTATGTGATCATACATTTGAAAGGAAAAGCATAGAAAAACATAGAAAAAGATACTGTTTTGAGGCGTGGGTGGTTAACTAAAGCGTTTCTGCAGGACAGCGTGCGTGAGCCAAGGTACGCTACAGTACCCTAGCTCGAATAGGCATGTACAAAGTACATTATACTTTTGGCCTTTTACTGTTTAGTGCTAATACGTTTCTGTTGTGTCTTCTTTGCACAAGCTGGAAGTTTTCTCACATTCTTCTTGGGGTAAATGTATTCCGGAAAAAGGTATCAACCTAAATATCCGTTCATAATAGGCAAATCAGATAGATCAGTCATGCGACATTTTAACTTTGCAACATCATAATGCTGTAATGTCAGAAATGGGATGAAGAGGATGCTTACACCAAAATCAACACCATCATACTATTAACTGTTAAATACATGTTAAATAGCACTACGACATATTTTATTGCAATGTTTGAAGTAGCGTAAAGCTAAAGAGGACAAATTCCACAATGTTTGCAGAACCAGGTTACCTTACCTATGGGATCCACAGCGCTTTGGTATTCTAATTCTCATGTTGAAGTGTCGGTTCTGTTCAATCTGCTCCGCATTGACCTGCTATGGGCCGGCTATGGCCATGGCCTGCTCACATAATTGAAGACCCCAATAAAACACTGATACTGTCCCGTGGTTAATAAATGACTCGGAACAGCACAGCATACTAATAAAAGACCGTATGAGATAAGATGCATGCAGTCGCAGCCACAAATGCTAAAGTCATTAACTTTCGTCTGGATCACTGGACCGGAGGGGGTCTGCGTCAAACCCCGTTTTTTCAGTGTCTAGTGCAGCTACAGAAGTGGATACCAAAATAAAGCCATCAACTGCCTATTCGAAGAGACACATTTTTGCATTTTTCAAATATATTTTCTATGTTGACGTCGGTATCCAATCATTGCCTTTACATCAAATTAATGTCGATGAACTCTCCAAGACCCACATAATGATTCTCCACAACTGATACAGTTATATCCAAAAAACACCACCAATCGACGGCTTGGAAAGCCACAACATCCGTTGAACGACTTCAAAATAAAAGCCCATTAGTAAATTATTTGTTTAAATGTACGGCAACTATTCGCTTTAAGAAAATATGTAAGTATAGCTGTAATTGTCCTCACATAGGGGCAATTGGTTACCATTTAGCCACATAGCATTACCTAAAGTGGGCCTAAACGTTATATAAAATTATAGTGTGTTAGCAGGAAATTAAAAGCGGCACAATTATGGGGGATGGGTGTAATGGATGAGTGGATCGTGGAAGTTGATCGGGCGTCACTAAAATGAGAACAACGTCAACATGCACTTAGCCCTGGAAAGCCCAACCTCTCCCTATTTTCACTAGACAAGATCCATGGCAGGTATTGCTCTGAAGTTACATGTTGTCACCTTAATGTAGAGTGCTTAATAAGGACTATCAACTTTGGCCTTCCTACTCGATCAGAGAATTGTATTACACTATGATTAATCAAAGAGTCTGGGAACATGAGAAACAGTTTATTTCCAAAAACATTACACCGTTGCTGGATATCTTGTGCATGTAGACTATATGCAGACAGGTTTGTGTGTTTTTATTCTGCCAAAAGAAATCAAACGTATCAGTCCCTTGATGAACCTGACTAAAAAAACGATGGAAACATGTCACAATATTTGTCAACAAGACTCAAAACTCATCAACCCCCCCAAATAATAACACACAAAATAAATCCATTGCAAAAACCATCCTCTCTCTTCATCTCCTGAAACAACATAAGTCAGGCAGAATACCACGCCTTTGCATGACATCAACATTACTGGCTGTGGTGTAGTTCTGCATAATACAAGGCTGTTTATTGCAACGGCTGTTTTAGGTCAAAGAGACCAGTTCCTCCTTTGACCACCTTACCCACAACCAGACAGGCTGAGGGTGAACGCAGCGTATCACTGGAGCCTGGGAGAAAAACACAAACACGACACACACACCAAGGTCAGAGAAAAGCATTCAGCAGGCTGGACTGCACAGAACAACTGCTGCACTATGCACCATTCAGTTCTGTTAGATCTACTAACATTGATTGGCAGGTGAAAGCTATATAAGGCCAACATCCTGCTGTGACCCATCCCTGTCGAGGCAGGAAGCGATGGGAGTAGATTTTAGCAAAGCTGAAGCAAAGCTTGCCCTTACCCAGCATGGTGGCTTGCTTTAAGAACTTGTAACTGGTCTCAAAGGTCATCTGCTGAAGGGGGGAGGAGTTGGACTGAATGCCGAAGCGGTTGAGCGGTTTGTAGACACCCTCGAAACACATGTAGTCTGCTACAAGGGATAAGTGTCTGGGGTCCACCTCGATTCCTACACACACCCACACCAACACACACACCAACACACCCAAACACCCAGGAAATTAGGTTTATATTTAGTCATTTAGCAGACGCTCTTATCCAGAGCGACTTCAGGTTTACAAATGTATATGACCTATATACTATACCTAGGACAAAATAGATGCTTTAACATTGCATGTTTTCATGTTTATTCACGTACATGCTACATTTCTAGATCAAACTAACTGCTGGTGTGAATAAGTTACCGTAGACAGCAAAGACGTCTTTGATCTCCTTCTCGATGACACGGAGAGCCACCTCGATGCCGTAGGTGTTGGCCATGGCATGCACCTCGTTGGAGTAGAGACGGGTCACATCCAGAATCTGGAAGAGCAGTACAACCAGAGGCCAGTTGCATAAACTTAGTTTAAGACTAGTTTTAGCCTTAGACTGTTTTTAAATTGTCAGGTTAGACTAGTCCAACTAAGCCTGTGTGTTGCAGAGGACAACATATAGGTTCTAACTTCGAAAATAGAACCAGAGGACAACATATAGGTTCCAACTTAGACATTAGAACCAGTAGACTACATACACATTCTAACTTACCGGTAGACAGTAGAACAAAGAAATATGATGGGTGTGTGTGGTAGACAGCAGAACAGCAGCAGGGTGTGTGTGTGTAGTAGACAGTATGACAGCAGAATATGAAGGGTGTGTGTGTGTGACCCACATCACTATGGTTAAATAGCTCGTGCATGTTGATGCCCTCGGTGTTGAGCAGCGTCTCCTTGGCACCCTGACGTGTTGTGACCTCGCTCAGTAGACACCTGGTGATCCCCTTGGTCTCCACGACGACGGCATTCTGGGCCAGCGACACCACCAACGAGGTGAGGTCGAAGTGAACCTTGGCAACCGGCAACACTATTGTCACCTGGTGGCACAAGAGAGAAATACTACAAAATCCCAGAAGTAGACGAAAATCCAGGAATTGAGAGACGCGACAGATCAACAGTCAGATCAACAGTCAGAGATGGCAAAACAAACAGAGTCAGATGAACAGCCAGACAACCAAACGAACAGACAACCAGATGAACAGCCAGACAGGCAGGCAGCCAGACTAAAAGGCAGACAGATGAACAGACGGCCAGATTGACAGCCAGACAAAAAGCCAGCCCGACAGATAGGCAGGCAGTCAAGACACGTACAAACAACCAACCAGTCACTCAGACAGACACAGACAGACAGACAGACACTCAGACAGACACTCAGACAGACCCACCTCACACCAGAGTCCGTCCTGGGTGTCGTAGCAGTAGTCCTCTATGGAGTTACTGCTTTCTATAACTGCATTCACCCTCATCATGTCCATCTCACTGCTCATGGGCTCTCTTCCGGCCGCGTTGCCTGCTCCTGCTCCTGCTCCTACCTCAGCAGGAGCAGGGTCAAGGCTCGCGTCCTCCTCTTGGGGGGATTGCTCCTCCGCCGGCTCCTCTCGCTCCACCCCCTCCTCCTCCTCCTCTTCCTCCTCCCCTCCTTCACCCTCCTCACTCTCATAGTCCACCTACGGATATAGGACACACACTATCAGTTTGCACACAGCACTACCTTAGGGAAAAAACATTTGTACCCTCACAGAGATCAAATAACACGCGTGTACCTCTTCCTCCTGTTTCCCTCTCCGTTTAGCATCCGAGGCGTCGGCGTCTCCCTCGTTCCCCTCGTCATCCACAATCCTGCCCTCCTCTTCTGCATCCCCCTCTGCTGCCTCCTGCACACGGCGCACACACACACACACACACACGCACACACACACACACACGCACACGCACACACACACACGCACACACACGGGTGAGGAAGGGAGGGAGAGAGCCTGAAGGTGCCTGTGTGCGTGCTGAGTCACTCACCGGTCTGGCAGCCGAGTCCCCCATGTCCTGGTCCTTGTCTTGGGACGTGGCCTTGCGTGTTTCCACGGCGTTGAGGGAGGATAGCTTAGCGTTGCGCTTCCTAATGGCTTCCAGCAGAAGGCGGAAAAACCTGGAGGGGAGGAGAGGGGCTGGGGTCACCGGGCCTCCTAGAATTCAGCGAGAACACGTCAGTATATCCCGCCCAGATCCCGCGTACCTGGTCTCCATGTAGCGCAGGATCTGCTGAGGCGACAGCAGCTTGTCGTCTTGGTAACGCTGAGGAGGGAGGAAGTGGAACTGGACCTTGAAGACGCGGTACTTCTGCCTCCCGAGCAACTCCACGCGTAACGTCTCCAGGACGTCCACCTTGTGGAGGACCTGGGAACAGTGACAGAGAGACCCCGGGGCTAGAATAGGAAAGGGATAGCGTAGTCGAGCTAACACCACGTGAATGATCGTGACAGGAGATCACACTGGCTGGGCTGGGAGCGGCGGAGGGGGAGGGGCCTCAAGTCACCCACCTAAGCCCCCCCCCCCCCCTTCACCCCGTAAACGTTTTGTGGGCATTGAATTTGTTCATTCTAAACTCACGGAATTGATTGCGTTTGTGTAGTAAAGTGCATCTAGCCGTATTAGTAGTACCGTACTTGGTAGTATTATTTGTTATCGGGCCAAAACTCTTTAGCACTTGCTATAAACAATCCAGTCTACCAATCACAAAACTCCAGGGTTGCTGCTGATTGGGGGTGTAGGCTGGGGGCCGGGGGCATGCTACTGAGTGCTAAAGACTTAGCCACAGGGTTTTCCTCTATACTCCCATTTAGATATCTAAAATATGGAGATTATTAAGTAATAATGACATTTTATCATCTCCCTCACCACCACTACCATTGAGATAGAAGCCTTGAGCATGTCTAACAGAGATGGGTGCAGGTCCTCAGAACAACGTCTAAAATACTGAGGGAGAGCTTTTTGTTTCGAATTCGTTTGTACAAAGGGGGTGATTCATAACTCAAAACTCCTTCGTACTGGATGAAAACTGAATGTTTTGTGCAGAAATCGAACACACGATAGCTAAATATGCAATTTTTCTTCCGGTGGTTAAGAGATACACAAACATTTTTCTTTGGGGACCACAACAAAAAGGAACTCTACTTTAGTTAAGCAATAACATTTTCACACTTTACAGTGTCTCAAGTATGCGTGCGTGGGAGGACTGAAAGTTTTCTGGTTAGCTGTGTGTCACAATGCTCGTTATAGCAGTTCAAGAATAAAGATGCCGTAAAGCAGAACTGAAAAGAGTTTTCAGTTCTTCACACCACAAAAGAATGTGTTGTTAACTACCCATCCAAATTAGAATGACAAAACAGACAAGTACCATCTCTATGTACTTGTGAATTTAGTTATCACTGTTTGATTTTAATATGTACTGTAGTAATCTGTGTAAAATCAACATAATTTAGTGGTACATGCTCGACACATTGTGCTGTGCGAGTTGAACCTCAATCAAATTGAATTTTAAAAAAAAGTATGCTAAATTAGGCTTTGAAATCGTCAAAAAATCATCACTCTTCTCTGCTTGAGACTGGGAGGGCGTGTCGTCTGAAGGCGCTGAAGCTCCGCCCCCTGTGTGGAAGGTGGGCTGAAAACGGGTGAGAAACTGTTCAACGGTCTAACTCCACATTTTAGTCAGACAAAGTTTTTGCGCTTTGCACATGCTTTCAGCAACTCATTTCTCACGTATATAATGTACTGAGAAGCAAACCATGGAATTTGCTTTACAGCATCTTTAACATTTACCAGGAAAGAGCTCAATCATCTAATTTCAGAGGTCAGGGAAAAATGTTTACAGTTCTCCTATATTGTCCCAAATGGATGAACTGTTGTTTTGTTTCCCTCAGGAATATAAGTCAAATGTTTTGAAAATAAGTCAAGTGTTTGTACCCCCCCCCCCCCCCCCCCCCCACACACACACACCCCCTCCTCTGTGAGGTGCATTGTGTTGCCTCCTCGTATGAAATGTTCTATATAAATACAGTTTGATTGATTGTTTATGCTTGGGCAATACTTGGCGCAGCGTTCTAATATCAGTTGCGGAACTGTGTGGGGCTGTAGTAGAGTTTGTGTGCTGTTCCTGTTCTGACATGACCTGCAAAGACATGAAGAACTGGATGTCAGGGGGTGTTTTGGGGTGTTCTCTGACCTCGGTCAGACACACACGGGTCAACTTCTTCTTCAGGGCCTTCACCCTCTTCAGGGCCTTCTTGGTGTGGAACACTGGAACCCTCATCATGGGGGTCTTGATGCTGGAGCTGGCAATCATCAGGATCTCCCTCAACCTGTGTGGGGGGGACAGAGATAGTGAGCAGAGAGTAGAGGCAGAACATTATCTCTAGTATAGCAGAGGGAACAACAAAACACAAAATATACAAATAAAACTGGTGTGTGTGTGTGTGTCCTACCTGGGTATTCCCAGCGTGACGTTCATCTCCCCGCGCCCGGCGAAGTGGAAGGTGTTCAGGGTCATCTGGGTGGAGGGCTCCCCGATGCTCTGGGCCGCCAGCAGACCCACCGCCTCCCCGGGGTCACACAGGGAGCGCTGCCACTTCAGGTGCAGCAGCTGACGCAGTCTGGGCGTGGGTTTAGAAAAGGGTGTATGTGTGTTGGGTACTGAAAGACGGTTCCATTGTGCAACTTTTCCATTACCAAATTCTTTCATACTTGTTTTCAGTTCCACATTTCATGTTTTTTTTTCAGTTTCAGATCAGTTTTTTTCAGTTTCAGACTTTTGGACCCGATTTTGCGTAGGGGGCCTCAGTCATGTTGCCTTCAGGAAATGGTTTCACTGCGAGAACTATGACTGAATGTCAATGTCAATGTCAATATACCGTGACGTATAGTATACCAGACATCCCAACCTGCAGAGACTAATTTCAAGTCTCCCCCCCCCCCCACAAAGTACCCCCCTCAACCAGCATGTACATCCCCCCCCCCCCCCCCCCCGGATTGCTTTCGTGACGCGCGATATGCACCTATCTCTAACAGAAATGACAATTTCACAGTCTCTCACTCGAACGAAATACAAAATCCCAGATTTCCAGGATATTGTATAGCATTTGCGGGCGTCAGGGAGCCGCTATCGAAATGCGGGAGACTCCCGGACCATCCGGGAGACTTGGGATGTCTGGTATACTAACAGTACAGCACACAGACAACACTACGGAACATTTAGAGCACAGCTGAGTGGAGTTGAACAGACACAGTCAAATGAAGAAAGTAGAAACCAGAGTTGAAGCTAAACAGACAGCACAGGAGATAAACATTCTCCAAAACAGCAAAGCTCTGATCTCTAGGGCTCCTGACCTATCAGTGTCCAGGTGCTGTGAACGCGGACCGGCTTCCTGTCGGGAGGTGACTTCCTGTAGGTAGTTCTCCACGATGGTGTGGAAGGTCTCTGACACGGAGCCGAAGGCCAGGTCTGGCCGCAGGCAGGACAGGCAGGGCTCAGGGCAGTGAGAAGTCTTCCTGCTGTACTTGGACAGGCTGGCCGGGTCCAGTTCCCGCCAGCGATCCACCAGCTGTACACAGTAGAAGACCTCCTTAGAACGCAGTATGTTGGGGTGTGTGTGTCTGTCAGGGTGCCTGTCTGCCTGTTTAGTTTTTGTGTTTGTGTGCGCGTGAAAATCTCTGTGTGTGTATATCTATGTGTCTGTGTGTCTGTGTGTGTGTGTCTCTGTGTGTGTGTGTCTGTGTGTGTGTGTCTGTGTGTCTCTGTCTGTGTGTGTGTGTCTGTCTCTGTGTGTGTGTGTCTCTGTCTCTGTGTGTGTGTGTCTCTGTCTCTGTGTGTGTGTGTCTCTGTCTCTGTGTGTGTGTGTCTCTGTCTCTGTGTGTCTCTGTCTCTGTGTGTGTGTGTCTCTGTTCAAGTTCAAGTCTTTTATTTGTCAGGTGCACAGAGCAACACAAGGTTAGACTGGGCACTGAAATTCTTAAGACAAGACAACGCAAGCACTTGGCATAACATAACATATAAGTACACAGAACAAATTTACATCTATGCTGAGCTTACATAAGTGAACTTCCTAAATATACAGATAGCAATAAATAAACGACTATACTAACCCTAACACTAAAACTTCCTAAATTACAGATAACAATAAATAGTACGCTATACTAACCCTAATACCAAAAAAAAAAAAAAAAAAAAAAAAAAACCTGTTACAACCCTATAAACTAATCTAACCTAAATGGAGTACAGTGCAGTAGTGCAAATTTACAGATCAGTGACTTTGTCAATGACCAAACAGGAGCCTGGTGGCGAGGTACAGTAGTGCAATGTTACTGAAAGAGCAACCAGTAGCTGAAAGTGACAGTGTATAAGTGACTAGTGTGCAGTAAAAATGTCCATATCAGTGTCCATTGAGAAGCCTGATGACCCTTGGGTAGAAACTGTTGTCCAGTCTGCGTGTGCGCGACCGGATGCTGCGGTAACGCCTGCCAGAAGGCAACGGGGTAAAGAGACTGAAGGATGGGTGGGAACAGTCTCTTAGAATCCTGCTGGCTTTCCTAAGGCAACGTGTGTGGTAGGTGTCCTGTAGGGCTGGGAGCTTCCTGCCGATGATGAACTCAGCAGAACGGACCTCACTTCGTAGGGCCTTGCGGTCCCGGTCTGTGCAGCTCCCATACCACACTGTGATACAACCAGTCAGAATGCTTTCTATAGTGCATCTGTAAAAGTTAGTAAGGATGACTGAGTCCATACCAAACTTCTTCAGTCTCCTCAGGAAGAAGAGGCGCTTACGGGCCGTTTTGACCACCTTGTCCGTGTGAACAGACCAGGTGAGGTCATTGCTGATGTTCACCCCGAGGAACTTGAAGCAGCTGACCTTCTCCACTTCCGATCCATTGATGAATAGGGGTGCATGCTCCTCCTCCTGCCGCCTCCTAAAGTCCACAATCATCTCCTTGGTCTTGCTGATGTTAAGAGAGAGGTTGTTGTCCTGACACCATGATGTCAGGGTGTCAACCTCCTCTCTGTAGGCTGACTCGTCACTGTCAGAGATGAGGCCCACGATGGTTGTGTCGTCAGCAAACTTAACGAGGAGGTTGGAGCTGTGCGTAGCCGCACAGTCGTGGGTGAACAAGGAGAACAGGAGAGGGCTGAGCACACAGCCCTGGGGGGTGCCTGTGTTGGTGATCAGTACAGATGAAGTGCGGTCACCGATTCTCACCACCTGTGGCCTCCCCGTCAGGAAGTGGAAGATCCACTTGCAGAGGGAGGTGCTTAGTCCCAGGTCCACAAGCTTGGAGACCAGTCTGGAGGGGATGATGGTGTTGAATGCAGAGCTGTAGTCAATGAACAGCATCCTCACATATGTATTCCCCTTGTCCAGGTGGGAGAGAGCGGTGTGCATGGTCAGAGCGATGGCATCGTCTGTAGACCTATTGGACCGGTATGCAAACTGCATAGGGTCCAGTGTGGGGGGCAGCGAGGAGCAGATGAATGATTTGACTAGCCGCTCGAAGCACTTCATGATGATAGAGGTCAGTGCTATTGGGCGATAGTCATTCAGACATGTGACCTTGGTGTTCTTGGGCACAGGGATGATGGTGGTCCTCTTGAAGCAGGTGGGGAGTACAGACAGGTTAAGGGAGAGGTTGAAGATGTCACTGAAGACCCCTGCCAGCTGGTCAGCGCAGCCCCTAAGGGCCCTACCTGATATGCCGTCTGGGCCAGGTGCCTTGCGAGGGTTGATCTTCTTAAAGCATAACCTCACCTCAGCTACAGTTAGTGTAGGCACACCACTGGCTTGGCCTTCAGGTAGCTCCACTGCAGGGGGTTCACTGTCCCTCTCAAAGCGAGCGTAGAAGGAGTTCAGCTCGTCTGGCAGTAGGACAGAAGACTGGGTCTCATTGTAGCCTCTCCCTTTGTAGTCTGTAATGGCTTTAAGTCCACTCCACATGCGCCTGGGGTCAGAGCCATGGTAGCTGGACTCCACCTTGGTCCTGTAGGCCCTTTTCGCTGCTTTGATGGCCTTCAGAAGGTCGTATCTGGCCTTCCTGTACTCATCAGGGTCCCCAGAATTAAAGGCGACAGTACGGGCTCTCAGCTTGGCCCGGACCGCGGCATCAACCCAGGGTTTCTGATTTGGGAAAGACCGGACAACCTTCTTGGGGACAACGTCATCAATGCAGTGCTGGATGTAGCTGGAGACAGTGTCTGAGTATTCGTTAATGTCCCCATCTGCTGCGTCCCTGAACATCAGCCAGTCAGTGGTGTCAAAGCAGTCCTGGAGGGTCGCCACACACTCGTCACTCCATAGGTGAACTGACCTCTCAACCGGTCTGACCTGTTTGAGCTTTTGTTCATATGCGGGGAGAAGAAGAATGGAGGTGTGATCAGCCTTCCCAAAGGCAGGGCGGGGGAGGGGTTTGTAACTGCCCTTGAATGTTGTATAACAATGGTCAAGGATCTGGTCTCCACGTGTGAAGAAGTCAATGTGCTGATAGTATTTGGGCAGGACTTTCTTCATGTTAGCTCTGTTGAAATCACCAACAACAATGAAGGCTGCCTCTGGGTGCACATTTTCCAGACCATTGATAATCCCATACAGTTCATCCAAAGCAGCGGCCTTGTCTACCTGGGGGGGGATGTAGACTGCACTCATGACGACCGCAGTGAATTCCCGAGGTAGATAGAAGGGTCTGATTTTTACAGTTAGCAGCTCAAGGACCGGAGAGCAGTGAGATGCTAATACCGCTACATCCGTAGCCCAGAGAGAGTTAACCATAACACAGACCCCTCCGCCCCTGCACTTCCCTGAGTCAGCTGTTCTGTCCTGGCGGTATATGGTGAATCCCGACGGGGTAACCGCTGCGTCGGAGATCTCCGGAGACAGCCAGGTCTCAACGAACGCCAGTACACAGCAGTTCCTGATGTCCCGTTGGAATTTGACACGAGCGTTAAGTTCATCCATTTTGTTGTCGATGGACTGAACGTTAGCTAGTAAGATGGTTGGAAGAGCAGGTTTGAAGCATCGTTTCCGAGTTCGAACAAGGACTCCAGCACGCCGGCCACGTTTCTTCTTTCTCCGTCTAGCGGGTAAACAGAACGGCGAAACAGCAAAGGGCCAGCTGCAGTCCGAGCTCGCACTCCGAGAAGTGGAATTAAAGTTCGTAAAATGATCCTTGCCAAGTGACAACTTAATGTCCAGAAGTGTCTGCCGGTCGTACTGAATAAACGACAATATAACATTGACAAAACAAGTAACGAACACTAAAAAGACTAACAAAAAGCTGGGTTTTTGCGGAGCTCTTGTCGACGCAGCCATCGCGTAGGCGCGCCGGAAGGGATGTTTTAAGAAGACAGTCTGTCTGTGTGTGTGTCTCTGTCTCTGTGTGTGTGTGTCTCTGTCTGTGTGTGTGTCTCTGTCTGTGTGTGTGTCTCTGTCTGTGTGTGTGTGTGTGTGTGTCTCTGTCTGTGTCTCTGTCTGTGTGTGTCTCTGTGTGTGCACGCGAGTAAGGCACCTGCAGCGTGGCGTTCCCCCTGCCGTTGGTCAGGCTGCTCCCCTGCAGCTGGGCCTTCAGCTTGGCCAGCTTCTTCTGGGAGAACAGCAGGAAGGCCCCCTGGCGCGGGCCCGGCTCCTCCCTCTTGGAGCGCCAGCGCTGGACGGAACTGAAGTGCCGCGCAGCCGCCTGGGGGTCCAGGCGGGCCAGGACCTCGTCCAGACACCGGGCCTTACGGATCACCTGCGGAACCGTCACGTTTCAGCATTTAGCCGACGCTTTTCATCCAAACGAGATACGAGTGCAGCAGATGAACTTGGACTAGAAGCGCATGGTTTTAAGAATGTGACGGCGGTGAGCGACGAGGAACGGTCTGTATTTATGCGGGTATTGTCTGTCTGTATTTAATGGTATACCGTCATCTCAACTGTCATACTGCAAATCAGAAAATGTGTTTCTGTGTACCCAACAGTTTTCAGGATTTCTTGGGAACGCACCACGTTATTTCTCATTGTCCTCGAGAAAGAGGTGCGTGTGTGTGTACCTCGTAGTTGTCCTGGAGGAAGGGGAACTGTTTGGACTGCAGGAACGGGGTCTTGGGGATGTCCAGGCCGTCCTCTCCGTACAGGAACTGGACCACGCTGCCGTCACTGTCCCTCACCGTCAGGTCATACTGGACCACCAGACCCTCCAGGTGCTTAATCACACATCTGTAACGCGGCACAGCAAGGGGGGTGGGGGGAGGTGAACCAGGGGTTAGAGGAGGAGAGGGGAAAGAGGCTTGAGAGGAAGAGAAGTAAAGAGGAGAGGAGGCTGGTTACCAGAGGTTGAGGAGGAGAGGGGGAGAGGGGAAAGAGGCTTGAGAGGAAGAGGAGTAAAGAGGAGAGGAGGCTAGTTACCAGAGGCTGAGGAGGAGAGGAGGAGAGGGGAAAGAGGCTTGAGAGGAAGAGGAGTAAAGAGGAGAGGAGGCTGGTTACCAGAGGTTGAGGAGGAGAGGAGGAGAGGGGAAAGAGGCTTGAGAGGAAGAGGAGTAAAGAGGAGAGGAGGCTGGTTACCAGAGGCTGAGGAGGAGAGGAGGAGAGGGGAAAGAGGCTTGAGAGGAAGAGGAGTAAAGAGGAGAGGAGGCTGGTTACCAGAGGCTGAGGAGGAGAGGGGAAAGAAGCTTGAGAGGAAGAGGAGTAAAGAGGAGAGGAGGCTGGTTACCAGAGGTTGAGGAGGAGAGGAGGAGAGGGGAAAGAAGCTTGAGAGGAGGAGGACATGGTGAGCCTCACCTCTGCAGGTACCCAGACCTGCTGGTCTTGACGGCCGTGTCCACCAGCCCCTCGCGCCCCGCCATGCAATGGAAGAAGAACTCCTGAAACAAACACACACAGACACCCCCCACCGGAGACCCAGACAGGCTGCATCAGAACCCCAGAACCGGACACCTCCAGGGGGAGCAGAGGGACATGCTATTCCGTCTGTGTGGTGTTTACCGGGGGCTTGATGCCGGTGAGGAAGCGCCCGGACACGAAGCCTCCAGACCGCGGCGAGCTGTCGTAAGGCTGGAAGCAGGGCAGGGACTTCCCCGTGGGCATCAGGGGAGGCCGCCGGCCTTCCAGCTCGATCTGGCCCAGCAGGCAGGAGATCTAACCAAAACACAGGGTGGTGGAGGTCGACATGGGTGGGGCTGGGTGAGACTGAATGTTTGCGTGCGTGTGCGAGATTGTGTGTCTATTGGAGTTGTGTGCGTGCGTGTACCTGCATGGTGTTGACAGTAGAACCCTTGGCTCCAGACTGTACCATGAGCTGGAGGTTGTTGTCTGGGAAGGAGCAGTGCAGACCCAGAGGCATCACCACCTGCACACAGACATGGTTAACGCGGGACGAATACCTCCCTCACGACTTCACTCACAACCTCACTCACTACCTCCCTCCCTCACGACTTCACTCACAACCTCAACTCACTACCTCCCTCCCTCACGACTTCACTCACAACCTCACTCACTACCTCCCTCCCTCACGACTTCACTCACAACCTCACTCACTACCTCCCTCCCTCACGACTTCACTCACAACCTCAACTCACTTCCTCACTCGCTACCTCAATCATGAACACGACTCATCCACCAACCTGGTGGCATCCCCATCGAGAAAACAGACACGCGTAACCCAGGAACGCTAACTTCCTCCCACTTTGCCACCGACCTTGTTGATGTCGTTGTTGACCTGATTGGCCACTTCCTTGAACTTGAGGTCGACCATGTTGAAGTCTCTCTGGTCGGGGTTGAGGTGGGCGTCCTGCCAGCGTCCCCGCGCCTCCTCTTCCCCCACCCCCTCCGCCAGGCTGAACGTTGCCTGCAGGGCCTGGGAACAACAACAACCACCACCACGTCAACGACAATGAACGACGACGCTGGCATGGCAGTGAACCTTGCAGTTGAATGTTGGTCCTCGCCCTGTCGCCCTGGTGTCACCTTGGTGCCACACTTCAAAGATTCCTGGATGATCCACTTCCTCTGGCGGTTAGCCCCTTCCTTCACCAAGATGTCTTCCACCCCTGAAACACACACAAAGGGTGTGTCACACAGTTTGTCTCTGTGTGTGTGTGTGTGAAAGTGGGTGTTGCTCTGTGGTGTGCCTTTGAAATTCAGTGTAACACATCGGTATCGAAGATGTCTGTCCTTAACCACAGACAATGAAAGATCATGATTACTTTAATACTGCTTGAAATGCTCTGATAATAATCTAGAATGTTTGAACTATGCCCTTCTATATTAGCTCATGAGAACACGCAACATCAGGGCCATTTCTAGGAGCCCTATATAAAGCCTAAACAAACGCTATCTAGCACCATGAATGCAGCGTCTTCTGTCTGTGCTTGCGAAAGCTGTGTTGATGTCACCCCCAACATTGCTTACGGTAGTAAAACCTCCCATATTGTGATAACATTTAACTGCCATTCATTACTGTATACTCAACTTGACTGTATCAGACAGTTGCAATTTACAGATCTGTAATACATAGGTTGATATTGTCTTGAACTTGTGCTTGGCAATTCGCTTCATTGACTTTCACAGCAATTGGGTATTAAAAGTAAATGCAAAAAGCCAATATGCAAACACTTTATCTCACACAGGCAATGCAAACCTGCATATATTCAAATACCCCTCGAGTGACAGTTAGTCTATGATTGTGTGTGTGTGTTGGCTGTGTGAGAGAGTGTGTGTGTAAGAGTAGTTGCGTGTGTGAGAGTGCATGTGTGTGTGTGTATGTGAGACTGTCTGCGCGTGCAGTGTTTCCGCTATGTTAATTTTACCGTGGTGGCCAGCCACGGCTCAATTTCTGCCGCCACGGTATCAGAAATAAGGCTGTACAAGGGGGGGGGGGGGGGGGGGGGGGGGGGGGTCGGACAGACCTGCCCCCACTGCTAAAAAAATCCTAGAGGAAACACTGGTGTGTGTAGGAGTGCGCGTCAGACTAAGTGCGTGAGCGCGTGTCAGAGTGAGAGTGCATGTGTGCGAATGTGCATGAGAGAGTGTGAGCGTGTGTGGGCGTGTGTGGTACCCATAGTAAATCCCCGGTAGAGCTGCAGGTAAGCGGTGAAGAGGCGGGCCAGACAGCTGAGCAGCTTCCCGCTGGTCTGCCCTCCGTAGAGCTCGTAGCAGCAGTGGACCAGGCCGTAGGCCGAGCTGCCGTAGTGGGCCTTGTCCAGCACCCCCACCAGCAGCTCCCCCTGGCGGAACAGCACCTGCAGCAACAACTCTCTGGTCACACAGAGCTCCCAAACACCCTCCGGAATCGTCCATCATGGCCATACTGTGTGTGTTCCTGCAAGTCAGGTGTGTGTGTGTGTGTGAGGGGGGGGGGGGGGGGGGGGTTACCTGTGAGTCACACATTGTGTCAGGAGAGTAGCCTGGAACGGGCCTGGGTGGGTTCTTGATCCAGGCCTTGGAGGGGATCTTGGCCTTGCCCGTCAGGTTCAGAGGAAGGGCCTGATTTGGTATAACATTCAGCAGTAATGTTGACACCACCTGGAACACACATACACACAAAATTAGGTTAAACAAACTAATTGTTGGCTCAACATTAAAAAAAAATGGCACTGGCCCGGGCCAGTGGGTTGGAAACTTAATAAATTTACATTTAGCAGACGCTCTTATCCAGAGCGTCTTAATGGCCCCACGACCATTTTTACTGGCCCCCCCTCCAAAGGTTGTAATTTATCATTGTTACAAAACCAAAGACTAAGTTATGTTATTCTGTTAATATGTTTAACCATTTGTTAAACACATAAAATAATTTTTATAAAAATAACAACAATGAAATCACATTTCTAGTAATAAAAAATAAAAAGGTAATAGTCAGCAAAACAATTGACTTTTAACCTCAAACATGACGTGCTCTCTTCCCTGCTGACAGCCATCTCTGCACAACTCTGTCTGACAGAAACTGAAACCTCTGGTCCGTCAACGCTAATATATAAAAACTTCGATAGCATTTCATCAGTTAGATACTAGTCTTAAGAGTCAGATGGCTGAGCGGTGAGGGAGTCGGGCTAGTAATACAAAGGTTGCCGGATCGATTCTCCGCCGAGCCAAATGACGTTGTGTCCTTGGGCAAGGCACTTCACCCAACTTGCCTCGGGGGGAATGTCCCTGTACTTACTGTAAGTCGCTCTGGATAAGAGCGTCTGCTAAATGACTAAATTCTCCAGCTACTGGTTGCTCTTCAGTAACATTGCACTACTGTACCTCGCCACCAGGCTCCTGTTTGGTCATTGACAAAGTCACTGATCTGTAAATTTGCAAATTTTGTGTATTAGGGTTAGTATAGCGTACTATTTATTGTTATCTGTAATTTAGGAAGTTTTAGTGTTAGGGTTAGTATAGTCGTTTATTTATTGCTATCTGTATATTTAGGAAGTTCACTTATCTAAGCTCAGCATAGATGTAAATTTGTTCTGTGTACTTATATGTTATGTTATGCCAAGTGCTTGCGTTGTCTTGTCTTAAGAATTTCAGTGCCCAGTCTAACCTTGTGTTGCTCTGTGCACCTGACAAATAAAAGACTTGAACTTGAACTACAGAGCATTTTTGGAGAAATCTGTATAGCATTGAGGATTTTCTGCACCCTACCCGTAAGTGTTGCTGGCGGAGAACGGGCTTTCAGCAAAATGAAGCTAGTCAAAAACTACCTGAGGTCCACCATGTCCCAGGACAGACTGAACAGTCTTGCTCTTCTCTCGATTGAAAGCCAATTGGCAAGAGCATTGGACTTTAAGGACAGTGTTTCCCACACATAGACTAATTTGTGGCGGTGCGCCACAGAATCAACACCGGCCGCCACACATTGCGTTTCGTAAAACATTTTTTTATTATCGCTATTTAGGTTAAAACACGCAGCGTATTCGTTCAGCTGCATTTCCTTTCCCCTGCTCTCCCTCCGTCTCTCTGTCACTCATGCATCTTTCCCACATATGCACACAGTCACAACGTCAGCACACGTTAGCAACAATGCATACATATGCCGTTCTAGTAAGACCGACAGCCATATCAGCGAGCCTTCAGCATTAGTGCCGTAGCTAAAAGTCGAGGAAAGTTGAGGCTACTTTTCGCTAGGTACCTTACTCACATTTACATTTAGTCATTTAGCAGACGCTCTTATCCAGAGCGAGTTACAGTACTCGGAAGTTTCCCCTTCGTTCTTTTGGTGAGAAGTCTCAGGAGCTAGCTACTTACTCGGCGTCATGGAGCCGACCAGTTAAATAGTTGTTTAGCACTAGCGTTGCTACATGCATAATGCAGAAATGATATGTTAGTTGTTGTTAATTTGTGAAGGTGTGAATCATTTTGGATTAATATTTAATGTAACAAATTATTAACAAATTAACTGTGTAACGAATTATTAACGAAGCAATTATTACGACCCCCCCCCCCCCCCCCCCTCCCCCGCCACAATTAGATTTCTAATCTGTGGGAAACACTGTTAAGGACCTTATCAGGGATTTTGCCAACAAGAAGACCCGTCAGTGGGCATTTTCTGCGACTCAGTGATATGTTTGGGTATGGCCCTGGGGGGGGGGGCCCTTCCGGACTTCTTGTATAGGGGCCCAGAATTTGGTGCTACGGCCCTGATCATGGTACTATATAATTGATATTGAACCACTAAATCACCTTTTTACCTTTATATGCTATATTATTGAAAACCTGATGCAAAGGTGTTGATTGATTGGTATTGACTTTAAAACAACAGAAATAAAGCCAATTGTGGAAGCCCAGATAAGCAGTTTGAGTGCCAGAGAGAGAGTTAGAACAGACTAGTACATAGTCACAATCATTAGTTTAGTTAATTCATATACGACAGTAATAATACAGATAGGGTCATTTGCGTATGGCAGTAATATGCGGATGCGGTGATTCATATACGACAGTAATAATACGGATAAGGTCATTCGCGTATGGCAGTAATATGCGGATGAGGTCATTCGTATACGGCAGTAGTATACGGATAATAGCCGGCATAGTTAAGTAGACTAGATTTAATAGAAACTGCGCGTACCTCTGAAAAATACAATAAAGAACATCAGTGGTCAGAATTATTGCATGTAAATACGCTCACATAACCAAATAAGTAGGTATTAGATCAAATTTAGAGCTGTCAAACGATTAAAATATTTAATCGCGATTAATCGCATTAATGTCATAGTTAACCCGCGATTAATCTCAATTAATCGCACATTTGTATCTATTTTAAATGTCCCTTGATTTCTTTTTCATCCATTCTTTTTTCAAATTGTAATGCTCTTATCGACATGGAAAAGTGGTTCGGATTGCTTCGTGCAAAAGTTTTTTTTTAAATTGAAAACAACATTGCAATCGCCTGGCTTTGACGAGCAGGCAGAGAATTCGCATCAGCTGTGTGCTTGGCTGTGTGCCATAAAAATTCTATTTTCGACTCCACGACGTGTTGCGATGATACCTCATTCCCTCCGGCTCAGTTCACAACGACAGAACACACTGATCACTTTGGTCTTGTCAATGGAACCATTTGGCAACCTTTTAAAAGTAAACTTTCCATTCAGAATCTTATTGGCATCCTTTTCGGCGTCTGGCGCTGGCAATAAACTCAAAACATAACGTTAGCCTCCTACCAGAGAATGTCTAATATCCGTAAACGGGCTCTGCTACGACTGTTTAGCCGGCTCGCAAACCCAAACAAGTGGGTGTGGCGTGCCTGTTGTTTTGTTTCCGGTCTAGCTAGATCCGGTGTGGTATTGTAGTTTTTCTGACGTCAGTGTTGTTGTTGCAACAGAATGTGAAAAAAAACTACAAAGTTTGCTAGGTCAAAAAGAGCGTTAATCGCGCAAAAAAAAATTGACGCCGTTAATAACGCGTTAAACTGACAGCACTAATAAAATTATATATATATATGACTGTATATCATGGTAAATAGAGAGGAGCAAACAACCGGACCGGCCGCATCAGCAGTAAGTTCAGGCGAGACAGCTCAGCGCGTCCCGTTTAGGACTCTCACTAGAAGCGGTGTTGGACGGACATTGTCCGTTTTTCTTAGTGATTAAAAATTAAAAGGAATAGACTCATCTAAATTGCCAGCGCCCAGCGCAGGGCTACGCCCAGCAGCTGACTCAAAACTGGCGTTGTCACACTCTCATTTAGGCCCTACCCGCTTGACGCTCACCCTTTCACACACTCTCTCTCTCTGTTTCTTTCTCTCACCCACACCTCACACACGCTCACTCACCACACACGTTCATACACCACACGCATACACACACGTTCCTCGCAAACCATTGCCCACTTGAACCCCACAAGTACAACACACACACAACGCTCCCTCGCACTAACACACACACACTCACCCACACTCACCCAACGTCTTCCCCGTTCCCACCACACACACACTACACCATACCTTCACACACACACCACATAGCTCTTCTCACACACACACACACGCACAACACATACACACTACACACAAACACGCACACACATTACACACAAACACGCACACTCAAACTTTGTGGGTTTCTAACTCTCATAATCTCGTTTGCACTGGAGGTTGGCTGATTAATTGGGCTGCCAATAGATAAGAAAACAAGAACAAGTTGTAAATAACTGATAGGAGAGACAAGAAACTGTGGGGGCATTTGGAGAACAACATCACTGTCAACTTCCTCCTCCTCCCATACACAAACACACGCCTCCCGCTTGGGATGGGCATAATTTATCGACGATCGATTATCGATCATTAAGAATTTAGTCGATGACATTATTTGTTCATCGATAAAACTAATGCGTGTTCTGTTGCGTAGTGTGAGTCTTGAAGGAATGCAATGGATTTCGCTATGTGGCAGCAATATTTTTTTTTACCAAATTAAGCCAATGTCTGGAAAAAAACGCCACAGGCCTACTCAGTTACTGGCGAGTTTCCATGTATTTCAAAAGTAAACATGAAGAGGTCACGGCGAAGTGTAGCGTGAGACCATATTGACTAAAAATTTACTTTGTTCACTGCCAACACTGCAAAGCTGAGTATAAATACAACTCCTCCATGACTCAAATGATGTACCACTTGAAGAACGTACATCCGACCCTGGTTAGTGGCGGTGTATCCTGCTCTCGGTGTTAGCACGGAGGAGCTGCGATGCACAACGAGCAGAAAAAATAACCCAACGGATCTGCAAGTCCATCGAGATGGATATGCTACCCTCTTGTTGAGGGCGAAGGTTTTAATGAAGCTTTGTTAATTAGCCAGGGAAAAAACGAGGGTCAGTTGTGTTTGAGCACAGGCTTCTAGCTGTTGGCTCCGCTTCTAGGAGTTACAGAAATATTTGTTTTTCTTGTAATAGCTACAGATCTCAATGCGGAAACACGCTGTGTTTTTTCTATTTTCACTGCATTGTAATACAGCCTATAAATAGTGAAAACGCATACACATAATTATAAATTGAGGACTGATAAAACGCTCAACTGAAGAAAAAAAGAAAAAAAATGGGCACAACCCCAAATCATTATCTGGGGTTGAATGGTATCAAGTCCAAGGCTCTGTCCCCCACATAAAACTGATGACAACAGAAGGACATAGAACCTGAGAGCTAGACCCAATGGTTAAGACAGCTTTACAAATATTAGAATGAAGGCCCACAAATAATAAAAACATACACATATCCCCTGACACACGCTTTTATAGAATTTCAGCAAAGAATTACAACATAGGGAGAGCAAAAAGATGGATAATTAACATGCAAACACCAACCAAACAATGCTTACTTTTAGAGCATGAAAATTTGTAAGGACAGGTGCCCCCAACATTATGGTCAAAACACAAGACAGACGTAGGTTACATAAAGTCCGCAGAGCCCATACACATAGACGTTAAGCAGGGAGCAAGATTACCATATCAGAGACAATATCCACTCCGTCAACACGCCATAGACGGGATTAGACCCACCATTACGGGCCTAGTGAAGGCAGGAGTTTTGAAAGAAACTAAGAGCTCCTGTAATACACCCATCTTTCCAATAAAAAAGCCACACTCAAACGATTATCGATTAGTGCATGATTTACAAGCAATTAACTCCATTGTGAACGTTCCAAAGGCAGTTGTTCCCGATCCACATACATTACTTTCTAATATTCCCCCAGGTACCAAATGGTTCACTGTCATTGATCTGTGCTCTGCCTTTTTCTCAGTCCCCCTAGACGCTGATTCTCAGTACCTGTTTGAAGGCAAACAAATGACCTACATTCGGCTATTTCAGGGATTCTTGGACAGCCCTGCGGTGTTTAATTGGGTGTTGGCCCAAGATCTGCAAAACCTGCACGTTGCCAGTACCGTAGTCCAATATATGGACGATATTTTGGTATGTAGTAGTTCAAAGGAGCAGTGTGAGACTCTGTCACAGTGTTGAAACAGCTGGCGGAGGGAGGTCACAAGGTCAGCAGAGACAAGTTACAGTTTTGTCAGACAACAGTAGATTATCTGGGGAGGCGGCTTAGTAGAGATATGAGACAGGTAGCTTTGTCACAGATAGAAGCCATAGTCAACGCTCCAAAGCCTCAGACAGTGGGACAGATGCTCACCTTGTTGGGAATGGCGGGATACAGTAGACCATGGATTTGTGACCACGCCCTCAAGACAGCACCATTGCGTGCCCTTATCAGGGCTGCAGGGCAGAATAGTAATGCTGCTACATTGCAGTGAACCAAAGAAGCGGAGGGAGCCCGTTTGTCTCTTAAAAGTGACATGCAGTCTACCCCCGCCCTTGGCAATCCCGATTACTCAAAACCATTTCATCTATACGTTGCAGAAAGGTCTGGATATGCTACTGCTGTGTTGTTGCAAGACACGCCCATAGGGAAACAACCATTGGCCTATTATAGTAAAAAACTTGATCATTTAGAGGCAGGACTGCCACCCTGTTACCAGGGATTAGCAGCCGCTGTCTTTGCGTTCAAGAAGGCTTCATCACTAACAATGGGACACCCAGTAACTCTGTACACGTCCCATCAACTGTGTGCCTTACTCACAAGCACAAGATTTGTCTTGACACAGGCCAGACGAACGGGCTGTGAGGTAATACTATCAGCCCCAGAACTTACCATACAAAGGTGCGACACAGTAAACCCAGCAACTAAAATCGTGTTATCAGTAGATAGGACACCACACGACTGCGTTCGTGACACCAATATCTTTATGCGTGCACGCCAAGACCTGTACAATGAGCCTTTCACAGCAGACCTCACTCTGTTCGTGGATGGATCTTCCTATAGAGATGCCGTGGGCAACCATGCTGGCTACGGTGTTGTACAACTCAAAGATGACACCACTTTTGAGACCATCCAATCTGTAAAGGTTGACCAACCATGCTCTGCCCAATTGGCTGAAGTCAAAGCTCTTACAGCAGCATGTCTGTTGGCAAAGGGCAAGAGTCTTAATGTTTACACTGACTCTGCATATGCATACGGAGTATGTCACGTGTATGGAAACATATGGAAACAGAGAGGCTTCCGCAGAGCCGATGGCACTGTAATTAGCCATGGACAATCCATCTCACAGCTGTTGGATGGCATGCATGTTCCAACTGCCCTGGCCATTATTAAATGCCCGGCCCACAAAAAGACTGACACTCTCATCGCCAGAGGTAACAACTTGGCAGATGACGTAGCCAGGCAAGCAGCAGCAGGAACGGGGGCAGTGATGCGACCTATACAGGTAGCGGATGATCCAGCCCCACTTACCACTTAATATTCTCTTGTGTTAGCACAAGACCGAGCTAGTCCTCAAGAAAAAGATATGTGGGTGAAACGTGGAGCAATGCAACACACCCAGGATGAACTCAACAAAGGTCTATGGAGGAGTATTTGTTTTACCAAGTACATTGTCGCGCTATGCTATTAGGAATGCGCATGGTAGCGACCATTGCGCAAGGGGGGAGATTGTACGTAGTCTTCAAGCCGTGTGGTGGTCACCATATCTAACATCTACAGTTGACAGTGTTACACAAATGCGAAGTATGTGCACACTACAATGTCAGACGTTTACCGCACCCAGGGCCGTAGCACCAAATTCTGGGCCCCTATACAAGAAGTCCGGAAGGGCCCCCCCCCCCAGGGCCATACCCAAACATATCACTGAGTCGCAGAAAATGCCCACTGACGGGTCTTCTTGTTGGCAAAATCCCTGATAAGGTCCTTAGGACCTTAACTGTGTAACGAATTATTAACGAAGCAATTATTACGACCCCCCCCCCCCCCCCTCCCCCGCCACAATTAGATTTCTAATCTGTGGGAAACACTGTTAAGGACCTTATCAGGGATTTTGCCAACAAGAAGACCCGTCAGTGGGCATTTTCTGCGACTCAGTGATATGTTTGGGTATGGCCCTGGGGGGGGGGGGCCCTTCCGGACTTCTTGTATAGGGGCCCAGAATTTGGTGCTACGGCCCTGATCATGGTACTATATAATTGATATTGAACCACTAAATCACCTTTTTACCTTTATATGCTATATTATTGAAAACCTGATGCAAAGGTGTTGATTGATTGGTATTGACTTTAAAACAACAGAAATAAAGCCAATTGTGGAAGCCCAGATAAGCAGTTTGAGTGCCAGAGAGAGAGTTAGAACAGACTAGTACATAGTCACAATCATTAGTTTAGTTAATTCATATACGACAGTAATAATACAGATAGG
This sequence comes from Hypomesus transpacificus, assembly GCF_021917145.1. Taxonomy (NCBI): domain Eukaryota; kingdom Metazoa; phylum Chordata; class Actinopteri; order Osmeriformes; family Osmeridae; genus Hypomesus; species Hypomesus transpacificus. Next base: position 12,450,683 of record NC_061060.1, on the reverse strand, counting down.
GTCATTTGCGTATGGCAGTAATATGCGGATGCGGTGATTCATATACGACAGTAATAATACGGATAAGGTCATTCGCGTATGGCAGTAATATGCGGATGAGGTCATTCGTATACGGCAGTAGTATACGGATAATAGCCGGCATAGTTAAGTAGACTAGATTTAATAGAAACTGCGCGTACCTCTGAAAAATACAATAAAGAACATCAGTGGTCAGAATTATTGCATGTAAATACGCTCACATAACCAAATAAGTAGGTATTAGATCAAATTTAGAGCTGTCAAACGATTAAAATATTTAATCGCGATTAATCGCATTAATGTCATAGTTAACCCGCGATTAATCTCAATTAATCGCACATTTGTATCTATTTTAAATGTCCCTTGATTTCTTTTTCATCCATTCTTTTTTCAAATTGTAATGCTCTTATCGACATGGAAAAGTGGTTCGGATTGCTTCGTGCAAAAGTTTTTTTTTAAATTGAAAACAACATTGCAATCGCCTGGCTTTGACGAGCAGGCAGAGAATTCGCATCAGCTGTGTGCTTGGCTGTGTGCCATAAAAATTCTATTTTCGACTCCACGACGTGTTGCGATGATACCTCATTCCCTCCGGCTCAGTTCACAACGACAGAACACACTGATCACTTTGGTCTTGTCAATGGAACCATTTGGCAACCTTTTAAAAGTAAACTTTCCATTCAGAATCTTATTGGCATCCTTTTCGGCGTCTGGCGCTGGCAATAAACTCAAAACATAACGTTAGCCTCCTACCAGAGAATGTCTAATATCCGTAAACGGGCTCTGCTACGACTGTTTAGCCGGCTCGCAAACCCAAACAAGTGGGTGTGGCGTGCCTGTTGTTTTGTTTCCGGTCTAGCTAGATCCGGTGTGGTATTGTAGTTTTTCTGACGTCAGTGTTGTTGTTGCAACAGAATGTGAAAAAAAACTACAAAGTTTGCTAGGTCAAAAAGAGCGTTAATCGCGCAAAAAAAAATTGACGCCGTTAATAACGCGTTAAACTGACAGCACTAATAAAATTATATATATATATGACTGTATATCATGGTAAATAGAGAGGAGCAAACAACCGGACCGGCCGCATCAGCAGTAAGTTCAGGCGAGACAGCTCAGCGCGTCCCGTTTAGGACTCTCACTAGAAGCGGTGTTGGACGGACATTGTCCGTTTTTCTTAGTGATTAAAAATTAAAAGGAATAGACTCATCTAAATTGCCAGCGCCCAGCGCAGGGCTACGCCCAGCAGCTGACTCAAAACTGGCGTTGTCACACTCTCATTTAGGCCCTACCCGCTTGACGCTCACCCTTTCACACACTCTCTCTCTCTGTTTCTTTCTCTCACCCACACCTCACACACGCTCACTCACCACACACGTTCATACACCACACGCATACACACACGTTCCTCGCAAACCATTGCCCACTTGAACCCCACAAGTACAACACACACACAACGCTCCCTCGCACTAACACACACACACTCACCCACACTCACCCAACGTCTTCCCCGTTCCCACCACACACACACTACACCATACCTTCACACACACACCACATAGCTCTTCTCACACACACACACACGCACAACACATACACACTACACACAAACACGCACACACATTACACACAAACACGCACACTCAAACTTTGTGGGTTTCTAACTCTCATAATCTCGTTTGCACTGGAGGTTGGCTGATTAATTGGGCTGCCAATAGATAAGAAAACAAGAACAAGTTGTAAATAACTGATAGGAGAGACAAGAAACTGTGGGGGCATTTGGAGAACAACATCACTGTCAACTTCCTCCTCCTCCCATACACAAACACACGCCTCCCGCTTGGGATGGGCATAATTTATCGACGATCGATTATCGATCATTAAGAATTTAGTCGATGACATTATTTGTTCATCGATAAAACTAATGCGTGTTCTGTTGCGTAGTGTGAGTCTTGAAGGAATGCAATGGATTTCGCTATGTGGCAGCAATATTTTTTTTTACCAAATTAAGCCAATGTCTGGAAAAAAACGCCACAGGCCTACTCAGTTACTGGCGAGTTTCCATGTATTTCAAAAGTAAACATGAAGAGGTCACGGCGAAGTGTAGCGTGAGACCATATTGACTAAAAATTTACTTTGTTCACTGCCAACACTGCAAAGCTGAGTATAAATACAACTCCTCCATGACTCAAATGATGTACCACTTGAAGAACGTACATCCGACCCTGGTTAGTGGCGGTGTATCCTGCTCTCGGTGTTAGCACGGAGGAGCTGCGATGCACAACGAGCAGAAAAAATAACCCAACGGATCTGCAAGTCCATCGAGATGGATATGCTACCCTCTTGTTGAGGGCGAAGGTTTTAATGAAGCTTTGTTAATTAGCCAGGGAAAAAACGAGGGTCAGTTGTGTTTGAGCACAGGCTTCTAGCTGTTGGCTCCGCTTCTAGGAGTTACAGAAATATTTGTTTTTCTTGTAATAGCTACAGATCTCAATGCGGAAACACGCTGTGTTTTTTCTATTTTCACTGCATTGTAATACAGCCTATAAATAGTGAAAACGCATACACATAATTATAAATTGAGGACTGATAAAACGCTCAACTGAAGAAAAAAAGAAAAAAAATGGGCACAACCCCAAATCATTATCTGGGGTTGAATGGTATCAAGTCCAAGGCTCTGTCCCCCACATAAAACTGATGACAACAGAAGGACATAGAACCTGAGAGCTAGACCCAATGGTTAAGACAGCTTTACAAATATTAGAATGAAGGCCCACAAATAATAAAAACATACACATATCCCCTGACACACGCTTTTATAGAATTTCAGCAAAGAATTACAACATAGGGAGAGCAAAAAGATGGATAATTAACATGCAAACACCAACCAAACAATGCTTACTTTTAGAGCATGAAAATTTGTAAGGACAGGTGCCCCCAACATTATGGTCAAAACACAAGACAGACGTAGGTTACATAAAGTCCGCAGAGCCCATACACATAGACGTTAAGCAGGGAGCAAGATTACCATATCAGAGACAATATCCACTCCGTCAACACGCCATAGACGGGATTAGACCCACCATTACGGGCCTAGTGAAGGCAGGAGTTTTGAAAGAAACTAAGAGCTCCTGTAATACACCCATCTTTCCAATAAAAAAGCCACACTCAAACGATTATCGATTAGTGCATGATTTACAAGCAATTAACTCCATTGTGAACGTTCCAAAGGCAGTTGTTCCCGATCCACATACATTACTTTCTAATATTCCCCCAGGTACCAAATGGTTCACTGTCATTGATCTGTGCTCTGCCTTTTTCTCAGTCCCCCTAGACGCTGATTCTCAGTACCTGTTTGAAGGCAAACAAATGACCTACATTCGGCTATTTCAGGGATTCTTGGACAGCCCTGCGGTGTTTAATTGGGTGTTGGCCCAAGATCTGCAAAACCTGCACGTTGCCAGTACCGTAGTCCAATATATGGACGATATTTTGGTATGTAGTAGTTCAAAGGAGCAGTGTGAGACTCTGTCACAGTGTTGAAACAGCTGGCGGAGGGAGGTCACAAGGTCAGCAGAGACAAGTTACAGTTTTGTCAGACAACAGTAGATTATCTGGGGAGGCGGCTTAGTAGAGATATGAGACAGGTAGCTTTGTCACAGATAGAAGCCATAGTCAACGCTCCAAAGCCTCAGACAGTGGGACAGATGCTCACCTTGTTGGGAATGGCGGGATACAGTAGACCATGGATTTGTGACCACGCCCTCAAGACAGCACCATTGCGTGCCCTTATCAGGGCTGCAGGGCAGAATAGTAATGCTGCTACATTGCAGTGAACCAAAGAAGCGGAGGGAGCCCGTTTGTCTCTTAAAAGTGACATGCAGTCTACCCCCGCCCTTGGCAATCCCGATTACTCAAAACCATTTCATCTATACGTTGCAGAAAGGTCTGGATATGCTACTGCTGTGTTGTTGCAAGACACGCCCATAGGGAAACAACCATTGGCCTATTATAGTAAAAAACTTGATCATTTAGAGGCAGGACTGCCACCCTGTTACCAGGGATTAGCAGCCGCTGTCTTTGCGTTCAAGAAGGCTTCATCACTAACAATGGGACACCCAGTAACTCTGTACACGTCCCATCAACTGTGTGCCTTACTCACAAGCACAAGATTTGTCTTGACACAGGCCAGACGAACGGGCTGTGAGGTAATACTATCAGCCCCAGAACTTACCATACAAAGGTGCGACACAGTAAACCCAGCAACTAAAATCGTGTTATCAGTAGATAGGACACCACACGACTGCGTTCGTGACACCAATATCTTTATGCGTGCACGCCAAGACCTGTACAATGAGCCTTTCACAGCAGACCTCACTCTGTTCGTGGATGGATCTTCCTATAGAGATGCCGTGGGCAACCATGCTGGCTACGGTGTTGTACAACTCAAAGATGACACCACTTTTGAGACCATCCAATCTGTAAAGGTTGACCAACCATGCTCTGCCCAATTGGCTGAAGTCAAAGCTCTTACAGCAGCATGTCTGTTGGCAAAGGGCAAGAGTCTTAATGTTTACACTGACTCTGCATATGCATACGGAGTATGTCACGTGTATGGAAACATATGGAAACAGAGAGGCTTCCGCAGAGCCGATGGCACTGTAATTAGCCATGGACAATCCATCTCACAGCTGTTGGATGGCATGCATGTTCCAACTGCCCTGGCCATTATTAAATGCCCGGCCCACAAAAAGACTGACACTCTCATCGCCAGAGGTAACAACTTGGCAGATGACGTAGCCAGGCAAGCAGCAGCAGGAACGGGGGCAGTGATGCGACCTATACAGGTAGCGGATGATCCAGCCCCACTTACCACTTAATATTCTCTTGTGTTAGCACAAGACCGAGCTAGTCCTCAAGAAAAAGATATGTGGGTGAAACGTGGAGCAATGCAACACACCCAGGATGAACTCAACAAAGGTCTATGGAGGAGTATTTGTTTTACCAAGTACATTGTCGCGCTATGCTATTAGGAATGCGCATGGTAGCGACCATTGCGCAAGGGGGGAGATTGTACGTAGTCTTCAAGCCGTGTGGTGGTCACCATATCTAACATCTACAGTTGACAGTGTTACACAAATGCGAAGTATGTGCACACTACAATGTCAGACGTTTACCGCAATTATATAGTACCCTGATCATGGTACTATATAATTGATATTGAACCACTAAATCACCTTTTTACCTTTATATGCTATATTATTGAAAACCTGATGCAAAGGTGTTGATTGATTGGTATTGACTTTAAAACAACAGAAATAAAGCCAATTGTGGAAGCCCAGATAAGCAGTTTGAGTGCCAGAGAGAGAGTTAGAACAGACTAGTACATAGTCACAATCATTAGTTTAGTTAATTCATATACGACAGTAATAATACAGATAGGGTCATTTGCGTATGGCAGTAATATGCGGATGCGGTGATTCATATACGACAGTAATAATACGGATAAGGTCATTCGCGTATGGCAGTAATATGCGGATGAGGTCATTCGTATACGGCAGTAGTATACGGATAATAGCCGGCATAGTTAAGTAGACTAGATTTAATAGAAACTGCGCGTACCTCTGAAAAATACAATAAAGAACATCAGTGGTCAGAATTATTGCATGTAAATACGCTCACATAACCAAATAAGTAGGTATTAGATCAAATTTAGAGCTGTCAAACGATTAAAATATTTAATCGCGATTAATCGCATTAATGTCATAGTTAACCCGCGATTAATCTCAATTAATCGCACATTTGTATCTATTTTAAATGTCCCTTGATTTCTTTTTCATCCATTCTTTTTTCAAATTGTAATGCTCTTATCGACATGGAAAAGTGGTTCGGATTGCTTCGTGCAAAAGTTTTTTTTTAAATTGAAAACAACATTGCAATCGCCTGGCTTTGACGAGCAGGCAGAGAATTCGCATCAGCTGTGTGCTTGGCTGTGTGCCATAAAAATTCTATTTTCGACTCCACGACGTGTTGCGATGATACCTCATTCCCTCCGGCTCAGTTCACAACGACAGAACACACTGATCACTTTGGTCTTGTCAATGGAACCATTTGGCAACCTTTTAAAAGTAAACTTTCCATTCAGAATCTTATTGGCATCCTTTTCGGCGTCTGGCGCTGGCAATAAACTCAAAACATAACGTTAGCCTCCTACCAGAGAATGTCTAATATCCGTAAACGGGCTCTGCTACGACTGTTTAGCCGGCTCGCAAACCCAAACAAGTGGGTGTGGCGTGCCTGTTGTTTTGTTTCCGGTCTAGCTAGATCCGGTGTGGTATTGTAGTTTTTCTGACGTCAGTGTTGTTGTTGCAACAGAATGTGAAAAAAAACTACAAAGTTTGCTAGGTCAAAAAGAGCGTTAATCGCGCAAAAAAAAATTGACGCCGTTAATAACGCGTTAAACTGACAGCACTAATAAAATTATATATATATATGACTGTATATCATGGTAAATAGAGAGGAGCAAACAACCGGACCGGCCGCATCAGCAGTAAGTTCAGGCGAGACAGCTCAGCGCGTCCCGTTTAGGACTCTCACTAGAAGCGGTGTTGGACGGACATTGTCCGTTTTTCTTAGTGATTAAAAATTAAAAGGAATAGACTCATCTAAATTGCCAGCGCCCAGCGCAGGGCTACGCCCAGCAGCTGACTCAAAACTGGCGTTGTCACACTCTCATTTAGGCCCTACCCGCTTGACGCTCACCCTTTCACACACTCTCTCTCTCTGTTTCTTTCTCTCACCCACACCTCACACACGCTCACTCACCACACACGTTCATACACCACACGCATACACACACGTTCCTCGCAAACCATTGCCCACTTGAACCCCACAAGTACAACACACACACAACGCTCCCTCGCACTAACACACACACACTCACCCACACTCACCCAACGTCTTCCCCGTTCCCACCACACACACACTACACCATACCTTCACACACACACCACATAGCTCTTCTCACACACACACACACGCACAACACATACACACTACACACAAACACGCACACACATTACACACAAACACGCACACTCAAACTTTGTGGGTTTCTAACTCTCATAATCTCGTTTGCACTGGAGGTTGGCTGATTAATTGGGCTGCCAATAGATAAGAAAACAAGAACAAGTTGTAAATAACTGATAGGAGAGACAAGAAACTGTGGGGGCATTTGGAGAACAACATCACTGTCAACTTCCTCCTCCTCCCATACACAAACACACGCCTCCCGCTTGGGATGGGCATAATTTATCGACGATCGATTATCGATCATTAAGAATTTAGTCGATGACATTATTTGTTCATCGATAAAACTAATGCGTGTTCTGTTGCGTAGTGTGAGTCTTGAAGGAATGCAATGGATTTCGCTATGTGGCAGCAATATTTTTTTTTACCAAATTAAGCCAATGTCTGGAAAAAAACGCCACAGGCCTACTCAGTTACTGGCGAGTTTCCATGTATTTCAAAAGTAAACATGAAGAGGTCACGGCGAAGTGTAGCGTGAGACCATATTGACTAAAAATTTACTTTGTTCACTGCCAACACTGCAAAGCTGAGTATAAATACAACTCCTCCATGACTCAAATGATGTACCACTTGAAGAACGTACATCCGACCCTGGTTAGTGGCGGTGTATCCTGCTCTCGGTGTTAGCACGGAGGAGCTGCGATGCACAACGAGCAGAAAAAATAACCCAACGGATCTGCAAGTCCATCGAGATGGATATGCTACCCTCTTGTTGAGGGCGAAGGTTTTAATGAAGCTTTGTTAATTAGCCAGGGAAAAAACGAGGGTCAGTTGTGTTTGAGCACAGGCTTCTAGCTGTTGGCTCCGCTTCTAGGAGTTACAGAAATATTTGTTTTTCTTGTAATAGCTACAGATCTCAATGCGGAAACACGCTGTGTTTTTTCTATTTTCACTGCATTGTAATACAGCCTATAAATAGTGAAAACGCATACACATAATTATAAATTGAGGACTGATAAAACGCTCAACTGAAGAAAAAAAGAAAAAAAATGGGCACAACCCCAAATCATTATCTGGGGTTGAATGGTATCAAGTCCAAGGCTCTGTCCCCCACATAAAACTGATGACAACAGAAGGACATAGAACCTGAGAGCTAGACCCAATGGTTAAGACAGCTTTACAAATATTAGAATGAAGGCCCACAAATAATAAAAACATACACATATCCCCTGACACACGCTTTTATAGAATTTCAGCAAAGAATTACAACATAGGGAGAGCAAAAAGATGGATAATTAACATGCAAACACCAACCAAACAATGCTTACTTTTAGAGCATGAAAATTTGTAAGGACAGGTGCCCCCAACATTATGGTCAAAACACAAGACAGACGTAGGTTACATAAAGTCCGCAGAGCCCATACACATAGACGTTAAGCAGGGAGCAAGATTACCATATCAGAGACAATATCCACTCCGTCAACACGCCATAGACGGGATTAGACCCACCATTACGGGCCTAGTGAAGGCAGGAGTTTTGAAAGAAACTAAGAGCTCCTGTAATACACCCATCTTTCCAATAAAAAAGCCACACTCAAACGATTATCGATTAGTGCATGATTTACAAGCAATTAACTCCATTGTGAACGTTCCAAAGGCAGTTGTTCCCGATCCACATACATTACTTTCTAATATTCCCCCAGGTACCAAATGGTTCACTGTCATTGATCTGTGCTCTGCCTTTTTCTCAGTCCCCCTAGACGCTGATTCTCAGTACCTGTTTGAAGGCAAACAAATGACCTACATTCGGCTATTTCAGGGATTCTTGGACAGCCCTGCGGTGTTTAATTGGGTGTTGGCCCAAGATCTGCAAAACCTGCACGTTGCCAGTACCGTAGTCCAATATATGGACGATATTTTGGTATGTAGTAGTTCAAAGGAGCAGTGTGAGACTCTGTCACAGTGTTGAAACAGCTGGCGGAGGGAGGTCACAAGGTCAGCAGAGACAAGTTACAGTTTTGTCAGACAACAGTAGATTATCTGGGGAGGCGGCTTAGTAGAGATATGAGACAGGTAGCTTTGTCACAGATAGAAGCCATAGTCAACGCTCCAAAGCCTCAGACAGTGGGACAGATGCTCACCTTGTTGGGAATGGCGGGATACAGTAGACCATGGATTTGTGACCACGCCCTCAAGACAGCACCATTGCGTGCCCTTATCAGGGCTGCAGGGCAGAATAGTAATGCTGCTACATTGCAGTGAACCAAAGAAGCGGAGGGAGCCCGTTTGTCTCTTAAAAGTGACATGCAGTCTACCCCCGCCCTTGGCAATCCCGATTACTCAAAACCATTTCATCTATACGTTGCAGAAAGGTCTGGATATGCTACTGCTGTGTTGTTGCAAGACACGCCCATAGGGAAACAACCATTGGCCTATTATAGTAAAAAACTTGATCATTTAGAGGCAGGACTGCCACCCTGTTACCAGGGATTAGCAGCCGCTGTCTTTGCGTTCAAGAAGGCTTCATCACTAACAATGGGACACCCAGTAACTCTGTACACGTCCCATCAACTGTGTGCCTTACTCACAAGCACAAGATTTGTCTTGACACAGGCCAGACGAACGGGCTGTGAGGTAATACTATCAGCCCCAGAACTTACCATACAAAGGTGCGACACAGTAAACCCAGCAACTAAAATCGTGTTATCAGTAGATAGGACACCACACGACTGCGTTCGTGACACCAATATCTTTATGCGTGCACGCCAAGACCTGTACAATGAGCCTTTCACAGCAGACCTCACTCTGTTCGTGGATGGATCTTCCTATAGAGATGCCGTGGGCAACCATGCTGGCTACGGTGTTGTACAACTCAAAGATGACACCACTTTTGAGACCATCCAATCTGTAAAGGTTGACCAACCATGCTCTGCCCAATTGGCTGAAGTCAAAGCTCTTACAGCAGCATGTCTGTTGGCAAAGGGCAAGAGTCTTAATGTTTACACTGACTCTGCATATGCATACGGAGTATGTCACGTGTATGGAAACATATGGAAACAGAGAGGCTTCCGCAGAGCCGATGGCACTGTAATTAGCCATGGACAATCCATCTCACAGCTGTTGGATGGCATGCATGTTCCAACTGCCCTGGCCATTATTAAATGCCCGGCCCACAAAAAGACTGACACTCTCATCGCCAGAGGTAACAACTTGGCAGATGACGTAGCCAGGCAAGCAGCAGCAGGAACGGGGGCAGTGATGCGACCTATACAGGTAGCGGATGATCCAGCCCCACTTACCACTTAATATTCTCTTGTGTTAGCACAAGACCGAGCTAGTCCTCAAGAAAAAGATATGTGGGTGAAACGTGGAGCAATGCAACACACCCAGGATGAACTCAACAAAGGTCTATGGAGGAGTATTTGTTTTACCAAGTACATTGTCGCGCTATGCTATTAGGAATGCGCATGGTAGCGACCATTGCGCAAGGGGGGAGATTGTACGTAGTCTTCAAGCCGTGTGGTGGTCACCATATCTAACATCTACAGTTGACAGTGTTACACAAATGCGAAGTATGTGCACACTACAATGTCAGACGTTTACCGCACCCAGGGCCGTAGCACCAAATTCTGGGCCCCTATACAAGAAGTCCGGAAGGGCCCCCCCCCCCAGGGCCATACCCAAACATATCACTGAGTCGCAGAAAATGCCCACTGACGGGTCTTCTTGTTGGCAAAATCCCTGATAAGGTCCTTAAAGTCCAATGCTCTTGCCAATTGGCTTTCAATCGAGAGAAGAGCAAGACTGTTCAGTCTGTCCTGGGACATGGTGGACCTCAGGTAGTTTTTGACTAGCTTCATTTTGCTGAAAGCCCGTTCTCCGCCAGCAACACTTACGGGTAGGGTGCAGAAAATCCTCAATGCTATACAGATTTCTCCAAAAATGCTCTGTAGTTGGAGATTATAAATGGCATTAAGGAGCTGAAGAGGTGACAGGTCTTGAGGAAATGTTGCCTGATGTATTTTTTTCAGGTGCAAAACTTCCTCCTCGAATCCAGCTGTGAGATCCTTTGGATATGCTCTTGTAAGAGTCTGGCATGACACTTTTGTTTGTTCTTCTGACATATCAGCAAACTTCAGAATCGGTCCAAAAGTTGCTACAAGGTTGCTACAGTCATTCAAGTCAAACTAGTTTATTTCTGCTTTCATGTTGAACTAAGCTCACCTTGTCTCAAGTCTGCATCAGAGGAGGATGAGGGGGTTGTTGCTGCTGGTCCACTTTCTGTGACAGTTTCTGTAATTTGTTTCACAAATTAAGTTTTACTAGCAGGCAGCTAGGATGATATAGCCATTGTGTCATGTCATGACTTATGGGGCTAACTATAGCCTATATGCCATAGGTTATTATTTATCATGTAGTAGCCTAATAACGGCTTAGTATTAATTTGATATTAGCTTGCTTCAAATCAGTAGCCTGCTATTGCAATATTAGCCTACCGTACACTTTATTTATCCATTAACATACTAACCAAGGGAGGCCTCATTTAATTGAAAGTGTAGCCTATTGTCTGCTTGCTAACTTGTCTCTGTTCATTTTAAAAACGATACTTTAAGAATGGGGTTTCACCTTGTGTGGTTAAACGTTTTGTGCTCACCTTTCTTTGTAAAGAAGTTAGTCAGAACCTGACTTCCTTCTTTTTGTTTTTTCTCCCTCTCTTTCTTTTCCTTTCGCTTCTGAGAGCCAGACTTTAACTTCTGTAGTTGTGACATGTTGCCGCATCTCCATCCAGATAAAAGTCTTTTGCGGCGCACGTAGCCTTCCCAACTGAATGCCTTACCGTAAGGCATTCAGTTGGGAAGGCTACGTTGGGGGCGGAATACCCAATCGAGCTGTGAAATCAGTTGTGTGGACTGAACCATTATGCGATTTTTGCAAGGGGTCTTTAGAATTTTGGAATACAATAATGTACTAAATTAATACGCAAAGCTTGCATTTAGATCGATATTCATCGTGACATGTAGTTATGTAATTAAACCATTTGAACAAAAACCAAAAAATAGGCTACTTAAAACCAAAATCTAAACTTCCCATGGGCCCCTCTCTGCCTTGGGCCCCCCCACAACTGTAGCACTTGTCTACCTAGTCCGTCGGCCCTGACCGCACCCATCTCACACATTACATCAGTTGCGAAATGTCTATGTAGAGAGGTCTTCCCAAGATTTGGCATCCCGGATAGCATGAGCTCAGACAACGGACCGCACTTGGTGGCCGAAACATTTAAATTGGCGATGAAAATGCTAGGAATCAAACAAAGTTACGGCTGTGTTTATCATGCCCAATCACGAGGAACAGTCGAGAGAGCCAACGGTATCTTGAAAACCAAGCTAGCTAAAATCATGGCAGATGGTAAATTAAACTGGGTACAAGCTTTACCGCTGGCACTAATGGCAATGCGCTTGAGTACTAACCACATGACATTTCTAACGCCGCATGAGATGGCGACTGGAAGGCCGCTTCCAGTCCCATACTTACGAGGACCCGTTGAGGGCCCTCCCCTCGAAAAACTGGAAAGGGAGCTGCAAAGCTACCTACGACACTTAACCCAAATACATAAGGAAGTGTTCTCACAGGTAAAAGGTGCTACAGAGCAGAGAGAAGCGGAGATTCCTGAGAACCCGCAGACGCTTGTGCCTGGAGATTGGGTCTACGTAAAGCTATTCAAAGAAAGTGGAACGAGCCCAGACGGGAAGGTCCCTTCAGAGTCCGTCTAACGACCCACACACGCTCTAAAAGTCGACGGTAAAAAGTTTTGGTACCATCTCAATCACTGCTGCAGAGCAGAAGATCCAGAACAGACCGAGACGCTTAGAAGTAAAGTCGGGGGCGGGTGACACCGCCCCCCAGGGACTCCAAGATGGGGATGGTCTCTCCTCCCCGCAGGGACTCAGACGATCTCACAGACTGGTACAGCAGAGAATCGCAAACAACAATAACGCTATGAGCAGCTGCCCGACTATTACGAGATGAACAAAACAGAATGAGTACAGAATGAGTACAACAATGACTTCATTATGAGGTGTGGTGAGACTTACAAGTCACACAGGGGGGATCGATGATGAATTATCAGCACACTGTTGTAATCATGAAGATGGAGAAATGATCATGGTACTATATAATTGATATTGAACCACTAAATCACCTTTTTACTTTTATATGCTATATTATTGAAAACCTGATACAAAAGGTGTTGATTGATTGGTATTGACTTTAAAACATAGAAGAAATAAAGCCAAATGTGGTAGTCCAGATAAGCAGTTTGAGTGCCAGAGAGAGAAGTGTGTGTGAAGGATTCACCCAGGAAAGACTACAACTGCCCAGGCAAGGGACTACAAGGCCCAGATATCAGAGGACAGATTGATGTCCTTAAACTCAAGGCCTCATGTGGGCACTGGATGGGAGAAAGTTAGGGAAAATTCAGGCTATTTAAATTCTGTGATAATGGACCAACCAAGTGTGAAATGCATATATGAATCTGTGACAACATATAATGTACCAATGGTAAAATATCAAAAATAATGGAGAACAAATACATAAGCAAATATCTGGAGAAAAATTCCAGTCTGATCTCGAGACCATTCTCATGTTTGTTGGAATCAATCCTCTGTGTTAGATTCGAATAAACACTTTGCATCATACTCTGTTGCCGTTTTCCGTGCCGTTTTTTACTTTGATATTTGGTAAAGAACTTTGACTAAATTATTTCGACCACAAGAACCCCGCTGATGATCCTTGGGAACTTCAACATCCACCTCGAAGGAACGCAGGCCGTCGACGCTGCTGAACACACCGGCGACCCACAAGGCAGGAAAACAGCTCGACCTCATCTTGACACGCAACTGCATCACTGACTCTGTAACCTCTGTAACCCCACTACACATTTCTGATCACTTCTTTATCCAATTCTCTGTCTCTCTCCCTACAACTCCTCCTACCTCGCCACCCCTTCGGAACTTTCCACCGCAACCTTCGCTCCCTCTCCCCCCCTCCTATTTCTCCTCCATTGTAACATCCTCCCTCCCATTGACGATCTCACGTCTCTCCCCACTGACACTGCCACCAGCACCCTGATATCCACACTAGCTGCATCACTTGACACTCTCTGTCCCCTGGCAACCAGGCCTGCACGATCTTCTCCATCCTGCCCGTGGCTCACGGATGTTCTTTGTGAAGAACGATCCACCCTTCGCGCAGCTGAGAGGACATGGCGCAGGTCCAAAGACGGACTGGACCTCGATAAGTATTACTCCGTCCTCAAATCCTTTTCCACACACACACACACAACGGTCACTACTTCCTGAACAAAATGACCTCTGCCTCAAACCCTCACAAACCTTTTTCTACCTTCTCCACCCTTCTTAACCCACCTCCCTCCCCCGCCCCCCTCCCCCGCCTCCCTGTCAGCAAATGACTTCTCCTTCTTTGAGAAAAAAGTTGTTGATATTAGCAGCCAGTTCCCTGAACATATCTTTCTTACTCACTCACCCTCTATGACTGATCCAACTAAATGTCTAAACTCTTTCTCTCCTCTGTCCGAGTCAGAGATCTCTGACCTCATTCTCTCTCATCTCCCAACCTCCTGTGCCCTTTATCCAGTCCCCTCTCCTCTCTTCCAATCCATCTCTCCCTCTATCATAACTTTTCTTCTCCATGTCCTTAACTCTTCTCTTACTTCTGGCACCTTCCCTTCTGCCTTCATTCAGGCCCTGGTTTGCCCCTCTACTCAAAAAACCCTCCCTTAACCCTGCCGTCCTCCAGAACTACAGACCAGTATCACTGCTACCCTTCTTTTAAAAAACAATTGAAACCAACGGTCAAACTTTCTCTCTCAGAACAACCTACTCGACCCTAACCATTCAGGCTTCAAGACCACTCCACATAACTCGCTGCTCGCCGGTCTCCCAGCATGTGAAACCCGCCCTCTCCAGAGGATTCAGAACGCAGCAGCCCGCCTGGTCTTCAACCTACCTAGACGCTCCCATGTTACCCCGCTCCTCATCTCCCTTCACTGGCTAACCATCACAGCCCATATCAGATTCAAGACCCTGGTACTGACCTTCCGAGGGGTGAACGGGACTGCACGTGCCTACATCCAGTCTCTCCTCCAGCCTTACACCCCCACCCGCCACCTTCGAATTTCTTCTGACAACCGTCTGGTGGTCCCACCTCTCAAGAGCGCCCGCTCCCAACACAAGCTCTTCTCCTGTCTGGCCGCCCAATGGTGGAATCACCTACCCACCTCCATCAGAGACACTGACAGTCTCCCCACCTTCAAGAAAAGGCTAAAGACGTACTTGTTCCGGTTGAACAACGGTACTTATGAAAGATTTGGTGGATCCGATGTTGGTTAGTTGTAACGGATTAACTACTTGAACATGCAGTAAATTATATTACTGTTGCTTGCTTTCCTACAGGTACACTCTTGCCCTTTTGAGGTTCATGTTTAATTTGTCATTTGTTTAACTACTTGCTGTTATGTTTCTTTCCATTGGCACTTATTTGCTTTTCACAATGTATGCTTCATGTTTTGGCTACCGGCATTGTTTATGATCATTGACCTGTGCACTTTCGCTAAGCTCTCTCTTGAAAGTCGCTTTGGATAAAAGCGTCTGCTAAATGAACACATGTGAACGTAAGTCCAGTGATCCTGACTTAATGTGTCCCTCTGCTGGTACCGTACCTGTTTACCAGTCCAGAGAGGGTGTGGCTTGATGATGGCGGGGGGGAGGAGCTTGACCCTGCCAACCTTGTCGGTCAGGCCCCTGTACACCAGCTCAGTGTACTGGTCCCTGGAGAAGAAGCACCCCCTGGTGGTCATCCTGGTGCCTGACACCATGTGGTCCTGGATCAGCCCTGCCAAGGGCTTCCCGTCCTTATCAGGACAGAGATACAGCGACACAAGAAAGGGGGGGGGGGGGGGGTGAGAGAGGATGTTAACGTGATATAACCCTCAAAGGTGACCTTCCCTGAACCTGCTTGCTGACCAGGGTGTAGGTGAGGGCGTCAGGGTTGTGGGTGAATCCTACCTTGGGGACCAGGTACTGCTCGTCGGTGCTGACCAGGGTGTAGGCCTCGGCCCTGGCCAGCTCGCTCTGGGGGAAGTGGGCGTTCATCTCGTCCCCGTCGAAGTCGGCGTTGTAGGCCTTGCAGTTGGCATAGTGGAGGCGCAGCACCTTCTCCCCTGGCAGGATGCGGGCGGAGTGGGCCTGGATGGAGGGCCGGTGGAGGGTGGGCTGGCGGTTCAGCAGCAGCACGTCACCGTTCTTGATGTGCCGGTTCACCTGGGGGACGGAGCAGAGCTCTGGGTCGGCCTCCGTGTTCCAATCTTCATGGACGGTGTGTGTGTCTTTGTGTGTGTGTCTTTGTGTGTGTGTCTTTGTGTGTGTGTCTTTGTGTGTGTGTCTGTGTGGGGGGGTTATGTCTGTGTGTCTTACTATCTTCAATGGCTGAGTGTGTGTGTGTGTATGGTGGGGGTGGGGGGGGGGGGTTGTTATGTGTGTGTCTTACTATCTTCATGGGCATCTTGTGTCTCCCGGGGCAGGGGGTGAGCAGCTGCTTGGCGATGGCCTCCCTCTGTGTGAGGCTGCTGCTGCTCAGGATGGTCTTGCTGCCGTCCTCGTTGATCACCATGATGGCCCCGGGGTGCACGTTGGGCCCGTTCAGCACCGCCTGACGCAGCTCCTTCACGTTCCACGGCGTGACCGGCTGCGGGTACGTCAGCTTGGTGGCAAACACCTGGCGAACAGAAGCACGAGTCGAAGAACAGGCTGGCTGAGAACCGGGGTGTTAGCTAGGGATGTTAGCTAGGTTACCTGGCTATATGGAGGACATCAGGAATGAAGGGAAAAACTGGGTTTGTTTGGCTTGTGAAGGAACTGGAGAGTTATGGTGATGAAGCATTTAGGGATGTGGTTAAGCGTGCTTTTGGTCAGATATATATCAAGATGCAAATGAAAAGTTGGTGTTACCATAAGGAGTGATCTCAAGAAATAGTTACCATGGGGATGCCAATTTCGTTTGTTCCAATGTACATGTCCGGGCAAATGACAGAGCGAGCGGCGAAGTCCACTCTTTTACCCATCATGTGCTTCCGGAACAATCCATCCTTCTTCTCAAGGATCTGAAAGGAGCGAGTGAATAGGATGGATTACTTTATTTGTCCTTGAAGAAGGGAAAGATGAGTAAAAGAGAATGATGGGGGGAAAGGGGACACACACACCTTGTTGTCTGTTCATGATTAAAGTTAACTATACGTTCTTGGCAGTGTACCCATTAGCCTAGCAAGTGCAGTTGCTGCAAGCGCTTTTTCAAAAGAAGCTCAACTCAAATAATCATTTTAAAAAAAGTTTCCATGACAGGAACAGATAGGAGCAAAAGAAAATACAGAGGATAACCAGAGTAAGCTGGGGTTAGGTACAAAAGGCACAAAAGGCATAAGAGAACGGCGCAAAATACGAGAACAGAAGGACAGTCTCGCGTGGTTACGCGCCTGTCGTATGCCGGGGTACTTCTCCGCAATGATCTTGTCCATGTCGCTGTCGAACACGATGTTGACGTGGCTCTGCAGCCTGATCCACACATTGTACAGCTTGTCTGTCAGGGTGGCGCCATGGATGGCTGTCAGGAAGGCCTGGTCGATCTTGGAGGGGTCTGCTGCTACCACCTCTGGGGGGGCGGGGAGCTCGGTCTCTCCTTCCTTTCCTTCCTGCAGTTTCTCTCCAGCGATCATGGCCAGCAGCTTTTGGATGACCCCGCAGTCCTTCATCACAGCCTGCATGTTGACCGTTTGGCCGTTGGTGAACAGCTGGTCTCCAATGCGGTTGACTGGCCGGTATCTGGAGGGGAGGCAGGAAAGGGGGGCAGGGTTAGATAGGATGCTTAGAATTAATCAATGAATGAATGAATGGAGGGAGTGGGCGTGTGTGTCTGACCTGCAGGGAGGAACCACTAACATGTCCAGGAAGAAAAGGTCTGGGAAGACAACTTCCTTTGAGCCCTGGATCTCCTCCAGCCCAGGGAAAAGACACTTCAGGAAGAACCCTGAGACAGAGAGACAGAAACAGGAAACCCCTTCAACAGACGTCTTCAAAAACAGGGGGTGATGAAGAAAATTACGTCACCCTGCTGAAAATGATGGAGATGGGTTACATTTATGGAACTATCTAATTGAAAAGTGAATGTCTCAGTTATTCCTTATATTATACTCTAAGTTGTATTATGGGAAATGTGATGCTAAGCTTTGACCGAGTAAAAACAATAGAAGTGTGAAACGTTGGTTTTAGCAAAGGATGATAGGGAAGTACCACTCTAAGGAATGCAGAGGCCTAGCCGTAAATTAGAACGTACACATAGGGCCAAGCTGCAGGAAAACTCCTCCAAACCAAGTCTGAAACTGTCACCCAGGTCAGGCCTAGGTCTGTGTCTAGGGGTTTTCTATGTTTATAAAGCACAATGTGTGTGTGTTGTGTGTGCACCCAACACGAGCCTGGACATGGTCAGATTTATGTAAGGACAGAGATGCCAACGTGACACAACTTCTGTAATCAGAAACCCTAGTATAGGGGCCAATTGGGTGACAAAGCGTAGAAATGGTCATCAACAGAAAGGTACCAATAATGTGAGGATGCATAATGTATCTGTGACCAACAGTGTTGTACCAATAGCAGAAAATGACACAAATAATAGGCAGAAAATACAGTATATAAGAGGACGTTTGGAGAGAACTTGCCAGTCTGCTCTTGGGAGCTTACTCACTTGGATACCTTTTTTTAACCTGTGTTGGAATAAACCTTTGCATCAATACTCTGAGTTTCAGTGCATCTGTTGGGACTTAGCCTGATTTTTGACTGGTTTGGACTTTGAATAATTTTCAACGTTGGGACTTAGCCTGATTTTTGACGGGTCAACGCTTAGAATAATTTTCATCGTTTGGACTTAGTTTATTTTTCACTTGTCTACACTTGGAATCATTTTCAACCCTTGGACTTAGTTTATTTTTGACTTGTACGGACTTAGGATTTTCTTCACTTCGACACTCTGATTTATTTTCACTATACACGGGAACTGGCAAAATTATTTACGACAGGGGGGCCCTTCGGCCTCCTTTACAAAGTCTCCTACCTCTAATCATTCTACCGATGTCGAAGCAAACCAGTGTGTGCTTAGCGTGCCCATGGTGTGAGCTGTAATGATCAACTCTCAGTCCACCTACCTTCTTTCGCCCACACCTTGACAAGGTGGTCCTTGGCGGTGCTGGGGGTTAGGTAGCCTCGCTTGCCCGCCATCGAGTCCTCCGGAGCTGGGGAAGAAGACAACAGGTTGGAGGAGAACTTACTACAACAACAGTACCAAATAGCCGAGTACACAAAATGGTAACATTGTGTTGCCTAGTGTATAATGAGTCCTTGAGCAGACGGGTAGCAAGAATGAGGAATGATACCTGAAACGATGACCGTTTCTGGTAGATTTTTCTGAATGGTAGCTGGCAGGGTAATTATGAGCTTGCTGTTGTGCTCTCGACGCACCTGAGACCGTCCGCACCTGGTCGAAACAGACACAGGAACACAGCAGGATTGGCACGGGGCACCCACACAGTTAGGCTGAACGGTAGGCTTGCCAAAGCACCACCCCTGACTGCAACTGTCTGGCAGTGTTGCTGCACAGCAGGACTATACCACTGACCGTGCTGGCGGGGGTCTGCTCCCCTCTGCTAGGGGGCTCGCTACTAACCTGCAGTAAGGACACTTCCTGGAGTTCATGTGGACCCTCCAGAAGGCTGTGATCAGCTGGCTCCTCTTCTCACACAGGTGCTTGATCTGGGGCAGGGAGACGGGGCATCAAGCAGGAAGGCAGACAGAGATAGATGGTGGGGGCACAGTTAGAACACCAACAACCATTTCAGGGGACACACGTATCATCCACACGTCAACTTCTCTTTCTCTCTATCCTCTCTTTCTTACACACACACACGTCCTTACAGGTAAGTTTTGCTGGTTATCTCCAGTCTTCTTGGCGAGGACTCCATCACAATATTTCTCCAGAGCTTCCTGGATCTCTGCACCAGAGGCCTGAGCATTTTCCTCGAGAAACTAGACACACACACACAAACAGACAGAGAGAAGTCAGACAACTATGGAGGGAGGCAGAGACACAGGACAGTCAGAGAGCAGGCCAAAACGTTTTTCTGTTTTGGCAAAAACACATATGACCGTGGATTCCTAGTACAACATTCTGGCTCACATTGATGGTACAGTCCCTGCTCGACAATGTGCTGCTAGCTTACCTGGTTGAGGACAGGCTCCAGCTTGTAGACCTCAAGCAGAGCTCCAGCATTCAGCAGCCTGAGCTGGTTTAGCAGTAGGTGGATGGCAGCTCGAGGGCACAACAGCATGTGGCAGTTCAGACAGGAGCCCCGCACCAGGAAGTAGAGTTTCTACAAAACAACGACAGGAGGAGAAATGGATGAGGACGCTGACGGCTAGGAGGCACTTGGTGCGTTGAATCCTTGACCAGGGCTAACAACACAACTACAGTGAATGAGATATTGGGGTTGTAGCGTTAGCTTACATCGAAAAGGAATGGATTGTAGACAGGCAGGGGTAGCTCGATGTGCCCTAGGTGGCCGGGGCAGTTGTTAAAGTCCTGCATACAGGTGGAGCACACCTCCTTGGAGTCTGGTGGACCCAAAGACAGGTCGTATAGCCCGTTGGGAGCCACATTCCCGACACCATCCAGGAACCGGTGGTTCGTTATGGTCTTGACGCTAAGCTTTCTGAAAAACACGATATAGGACACTGCTTGTTTATAATGGGTTAAGTCGTTTCAAGTCATATAGGTATCATCTGCTACCAAATTGATGTTATAGTTGGACTAATAAATAATAATATGTGGGCTATGCTACTGTTACAACTATCCAGTATTGACAGTCAATGGCGTGTTATTGGTGCATTCAGGACAGTTTCCTTACCTGAGCTCTTCTGCAGTATACATGCCAAATGACATGCCTTCCAGTCGCCGCCATGGCACGTCTTTTCCGAACAGCATTTTGGAATTATATCCAAGTAAACGGTTTAATACGGTAAAAACATCATACGCAGAATCCACATGCGTTAGGAAGTTTTACCACACGTGGGGCATCTGACGGGACGTACCATTACAAAGCTTGCGAAAGCAGCGAAAAATATGAATTTTGCTGTCTGGTTCCTTTACAAAGTACACATATATATCAATTTTCAAATATAACAATTATTTAATTGTACATTAAAAATGCAAAGGTAAAATCAGTTCCACCGTTAAAATATTTTGTTATTTGTGTACCCTTTTGAATCTTAGATGGTTTCTTCCTCCCATAAGCCTCGAGTGTGTGTTCAAGATGGCGGCCCCCGGTAAACTTGTAGGGTATTACATCCATAAAAATAGTCGCTTTATTCTCACGAACTTGGAGCAATTATATATTAACAGGTACGTTTTGTATGGTAACATCAATTATACATTTGCATGTAAGTACGTTCAAATGCGTATTTATCTGATTGGAAGTAATACTTCATCCTCAGTACTGCAGTGACAGGCTGTTGACAGGCCAGGTCACACACACACCTTGACAACATTGGCATATCGTCAATTAGCTATGATGAGAATTTAACCATATTGCACGAGTTAGGTGTAGGCGTAATGCACATAATGTTTGTTTTAGGAACTTAAGTTGGAGTGCAGCAGTTTGCCAGCAAAGCGCATCATCTCAAACAGGTACAGGATCTGTCATTGTTGTCATCTACATTTAAGTATCAGCTGGATAGCGGGCACAGTTTCACAAGCGTTGCTAACGACAAGCGTTGCTAACGACATTAATATTATTACAGTGTCTTCAGAGAATATAGTCATCCCCAAAAAGAAAACATGGTATGTGTGTCATTAATTCATTCTTTTACTTGGCAATTTTGAAGTGGTACTTCAGTGACACGTGACCATTTTTTTTAATCTCCAGGGCGAAAGAAGCTGTACTACAAGCCCTGGCATCTACAGTCAATAGGGTAGGACGCCTCTCATTGTCTCATCTATGCCCTCATCAGTCTAACAGTAAAACAAAGAATCTGCAGATTGTTTTAAATGATAACCCGGCGGTGTCTTCATTCCTCTCCAGGACCCCACAGCTCCTCACTTCATGTTTCAGGACGACCCTTACCTGACCCCCCGAAACAGCGGCGAGTTTGTAAGTCCGGGGACGCGTCAACATTCTCCACCATCTCTCTTCTCTCAGCAAAGAATGAGGCTGGTCTTACACGAGTAGTGCAGACAAGCACAGACCTGGCCGGCCATGTTAGATGTGACAAGCGATGGAAGGTAGCTAGGGAGATGTGATGGTCCTAACCCCCACCCCCCCTCTCTTGTGACCCCGTGCAGAGGCTGTACTCCCTCTCGCAGGAGGCAGGACGAGCAGCAGCAAAGTACTTTGTCAACACACATCCAAAGTTTTTCAAGAAGGAGTTCGCTGAGCCACACATACCAGTGAGCAGGAGGCTAAGCCAAAACATTTATCGACAATTATTTCTACAACCAGTCATGATGAGGGGGAACTACAATGTGTGTGTGTGTGTGTAGTGTCTGATGCCAGAGTCGTTGGAGCCCATTCTGGAGGAGGTGAGCGAGGCTGCTCTGGTAGAGAGGATCTCCCTGAGGAAGGTTCGCGCTGCTGTGGACATGTACGACCAACTGCTACAGGCTGGTAGGTTGCACATACACACACACACACCACACATACTAGAAGAGCATTGGGAGAGCTAAACAAACAAGTAGTGACAACAGTGTGTGTCTCTCTGTCCACTCAGGAACGGCGGTCTCTTTGGGCGTGACCAATGACCTGCTGGACCTAATAAGTTTCTATTGCGACCGGAACCCTGCACAGGATGACAAGCCAGATACCGAGGAGACGGTGAGAATGACTCTGGATACGAATGCACAGAAAACCGTATCGAGCCACGTAGCAACACAGTTTGGTAGTGCGTCGGTTGCATCAAACCCTGGTCTAAATGTACATCTTAGTCTTTCTCAACTGTAGTGGAACCCTGTTTCTAATTGTGCTCTTCTCCCCAGGAGGAAGTTCCGGATGGGGGCTGGAAGAAGAGGGGGAAGATGAGGAAACCGTCAGACCCAGTCCAGTTGGTCTGGAGGTAGGAGGGCTTAAGGGTGGGGGGTGGTCAGGTGGGGGAGGGAGGGGAGACCATGGAGCTTTTCTCCATGCCTATCTTGGCTAGAACAAACGGACATGTCGAGGTTCTCGAAGAACAGGTCCTACAGGGGTTCTAGAAAAGGCCGGACTGCTAGAACCAGCGGGCTGTGTGCAGGTCATGTTCATGTTGTCGTGTGTGTTCCAGGGAGAACAACAATGCAGAACGGATCTTTAGCCTGCTTCCGGAAAAGGACAGTCGCTCCTATTGCGCCCTCATCAAAGGCATGGTCAAGGTCAGTCACATTTGACCTTTACTAGACTTACATAAAGTTCCTCATCCGAGGGCTCTGGAACCAAGCTGTGTGTCTGGCCAACCCAATCTGACAGAAGTGTGTGTGTGTGTGTCTCCAGCACGGCGCTCATTCCAAGGCCTTCAACATGTACACTGATCTGCTGAACAACCGTCTGACTGGTGGGTCTCCTCCTGCCGTTGTGTGTCTACAAGCGTCGCAAGAGTGTGTCAGTGATGAGCACATCAGGACAGCTTTGAGACTAAATCAATAAATGAATGAATCAATGAATAATCCAAACGTGTATCAGCGGTTAGCACATTCTAGAAATGCTGTAGATCCAAGGATAGCGTTGAGAGTCAATACGAACGTTCAACATACCGAAGAACAAATGGGACTGAAAAGGGGAGAGTGAGGAATGTCAAGAGGGAGCGTGGTCGTGTTGGGTTGCCATGGTACTGACGTCGGATCCTCTTCCTCCAGCGGACGTCCACACCTTCAACGGTCTGATCAGCGCTGCTCCGTTTGTGAAAGAGAAGTACAACGACAAGTGGGATCTGGTTGTGGTGAGTGTGTGTGTGTGTGTGTCGTGGAAGACTTTACATTGCGGTCTTGATGACTCGCTTCCTCGTCCTTTCTCGGAACAGCCTCACCTTCATCCCTCCCTCCCTGTTCTCGCCTCCCTCCCTCCCTCCCTGTTCTCGCCTCCCTCCCTCCCTCCCTCCCTGTTCTCGCCTCCCTCCCTCCCTCCCTGTTCTCGCCTCCCTCCCTCCCTCCCTGTTCTCGCCTCCCTCCCTCCCTCCCTCCCTGTTCTCGCCTCCCTCCCTCCCTCCCTCCCTGTTCTCGCCTCCCTCCCTCCCTCCCTGTTCTCGCCTCCCTCCCTCTCTCCCTCCCTGTCCTTGCCTCCCTCCCCGCCTATAGGAGCTGTTGAAGCAGATGAGTTACCAGAAGATCCAGCCCAACCTGCTGGTGTTCAACACCACGCTGAAGGCCTTGGCCTACTGTGGTCCCCTGAGCCGCGCCCAGGCCATGCCTCTGCTCAGCGAGATGAAGGCTATGGGCATCGGTCAGTATGGGGCCACGCTCACACACACACACACACACACACACACGTGTTGTGCTATCCCTAGTTCTGGGGTCTTACTCACTGCAACCCCCTCCTCCTCCATTTCTGTCTTTCTCTCTGATTGTCTGTCTGTCTGTCTCTCTCTCCACCTGTCTGTCTCTCTCCAGCCCCCAGTCTGGCAACATTCAAGCACCTCCTGCGCATCTTCCATAGAGCAGGTCAGTACCCCTCCTGTCCTGCAGGGGCAGTGTTACTTTATCAACCTTTTAGTAGGGGGGTCAGATGGCTGCGCAGTTAGGGAATCGGCTATTAATCAGAAGTTTGCCGGTTTGATTCCCTGGCCGTGCAAAATGACGTTGTGTCCTTGGGCAAGGCACTTCACCCTATTTGCCTCTGGGGGAATGTCCCTGTACTGACTGTAAGTCGCTCTGGATAAGAGTGTCTGCTAAATGACTAAATGTAATGTAATGTAGTAATACAGGACCCATGGATTTACCTCACATGCCTTGTTTTCTCTCCCCCCTCCTCTCCTTCCCTCCAGCCCTGACCAGCCAAGCCAAGTCCAACATGTTACACGACGTGATGTCAGAGGTGTCGGGAAAGAGCTTTGTGTGTCAGGACCCTGAAGATGGTAGGGGCATTCTGGATTGTTCTTTTGCCTCTTTGGTTTGTTGGCTGCACCCCTCAGACTCACCCTCTTTTATTTTTTTATTTTTGTCTTTTCAGTGTATTTCTTCTCACAAGCCATGAAAATAGTAAGTGACCTGTGTGTGTGTATGTGTGGACTTAAGCCCAATTTATACTTAGGTCGCAGACACTTTTGAAATGGTCGCCGACAGAAATGGCGTCACGGTCGACACTTATAACCGTTGCTTGAAAGTGTCGCCTACCAGGAGAAATTTCTACTGGTGCTGATGTCGTCACATAGTGTCGCGCAAGTGTGATTGGCTAGATAGACGGCACGCGTCGTTGACTGCGTTGTTTTGAATATTCAGTGAACGCTCAACAGCTGTTTAAGATGGAAGGAATAAAGGAGAGATTGGCAGAGCAAGTTAGAACATATCCACACCTTTATGATGCCTCTCAAAATTAGCTACAGCCATATTCTCCGATCGATCACCTAGGCTACAAAGCGTAAACAATGTAACCATAACTATGTGTTTGCCGAAGTATAAATGCAGCAGCCTGAGCGACACCTTTTTTTTCCGTCGGCGACCATTTCAAGTGTCGGCGACATAAGTATAAATTAGGCTTTAAGGTAAGTGCAATCTTCCTGGGATTTGGAGAAGCGCGTGTTGAAGCCTAAAGTAAGGGTGCGTATGTGTGTGTCTGACCTGTGTGTGTGTGTGTGTGTGTCTGACCTGTGTGTGTGTGTGTGTGTGTCTCTTCAGTGTCTAGACACCAAGGACATTGAGATGGGATACCAGGTTTACAACCTTTCACAAACAGGCGAGAACTGGAGGCTGTTAGGAGACACCTACCATCAAAGTATCTTCTAGTGAGTGTCTCTCAACTGGGATATTGACAAACGTACACACATTGTCTGTTTAGTCCTGCTCACCCGACGCATGCGTGTGTGTGTCTCCTCTCCAGTGGACGATTTTTCAGCCTGCTGTGTTTGATGGAACACATCGATGTGGTGCTGAAGTGGTACAAGGAGCTAATCCCCTCTGTGAGTGTACACACACCTGCTCCCTCCCTCACACACACACACACACGCCCGTGACAACTGAAGTTTTAATCCTGTGTGTGTGTGTGTGTGTGTGTGTGTGTGTAGCTATACTACCCCAACCCCCAGGGCATGATGGATCTTCTGCAGGCTCTGGACACTGACGGCAGACTAGACCTGATCCCACAGATCTGGAAAGGTGAGTGGGGCTCACCAGTGAAGTTCTGCGTGCTCCTCTGGTTCTCAGCTCGTTCTCAGGTGAAGCTGAACGTGGAGCGCATCAAACTAGGGGGACTGAGACTGGAGGGCTGGTGAAGTGGCTGATGTAGGTGTTGATTCTCTCTCTGTCTCTGTGTCTCTCTCTCTCTCTGTCTCTGTGTCTCTCTCTTTCTCTCTTTCCCCCTCCCTCTCTCCTCTCTCCCAGACATCCGTCGTCTGGGCCATGACAACAAGTCCACTGTGGTGGAGGAGGTTCTGACTCTCATGGCCAGAGACAAACACAGCCCTGAGGTGAGACACACACACACCGAGTACTCCACTGTGTGTACTGTACTGTGTATGCAAATGTAAAAAAATATATATATACAGTGCCCTCCAAAAGTATTGGAACAGTGAGGCGAATTCCTTTATTTTTGCTGTAGACTGAAAACATTTGGGCTTGACATCAAAAAATGAACGTGAGACCAGAGATCAACGTTTCAGCTTTTATTTCCAGGTATTTACATCAGGATCTGATGCACAACTAAGAAAATATCACATTTTGTTTGAATCCACCCATTTGTCATGTGATCAAAAGTATTGGAACAGATATACTTAAAACATATTTAAGTGAATAAGACTTAATATTTAGTTGCAAATCCTTTGCTTTCAATAACTGCAGCAAGTCTGTGACCCATTGACGTCACCAAACTTTTGCATTCTTCCTTTTTGATGCTTTCCCAGGCTTTCACTGCAGCCTCTTTCAGTTGTTGTTTGTTTTGTGGGGTTCCTCCCTTCAGTCTCCTCTTAAGCAGGTAAAATGCATGCTCTATAGGGTTTAAGTCTGGAGATTGACTTGGCCAGTCTAATACCTTCCATTTCTTGCCCCTGATGAACTCCTTTGTTGTTTTGGCAGTGTGTTTTGGGTCGTTATCTTGCTGCATGATGAAGGCTCTGCCAATCAGTTTGGTTGCATCTTTCCTTAAATTGGCAGACAAAATGTTTCTGTAGACTTCCGAGTTCATTTTGCTGCTGCCATCATGTGTTACATCCTCAATGAAGATTAATGAGCCCGTCCCAGAAGAAGCCATGCAAGCCCAAGCCATGACATTACCTCCACCGTGTTTCACAGATGAGCTTGTGTGTTTGGGATCATGAGCAGTTCCTTTCTTTCTCCAAACTTTAGCCTTTCTATCACTTTGGTAAAAGTTAATCTTTGTCTCATCAGTCCATAAAACTTTGTCCCAGAATTTTTGAGGTTCATCTCTGTACTTTTTGGCAAATTCCAGCCTGGCCTTCCTATTCTTCTTGCTAATGAGTGGTTTGCATCTTCTGGTGTAGCCCTTGTACTTTTGTTCATGAAGTCTTCTGCGAACAGTAGATAGTGATACCTTCACTCCTGCCATCTGGAGGTTGTTGCTGATCTCACTAACAGTTGTTTTAGGGTCTTTCTTTACAGCTCTTACAATGTTTCTGTCATCAACTGCTGATGTTTTCCTTGGTCTACCTGTTCGATGTCTGTTACTTAGTACACCAGTAGTTTTCTTCTTCTTCAGGACATTCCAAATGGTTGTACTGGCTATGGCCAATGTTTCTGCAATGGCTCTGATTGATTTTCCATCTTCTCTAAGACTCACAATTGCTTGTTTTTCACCCAAAGACAGCGCTCTGGTTTTCATGTTGTTTTCACCTCTGAATACAGTCTGCATAGACAAAACCTATCTTACCCAATCTGAGCCTGAGTGTAGACATTCAGTGGTATTTATTGATTGAATAATGTATGTAATAGGACACACCTGGGCAACAAAACACACCTGTCAGTCACATGTTCCAATACTTTTGCTCACGTGACAAATGGGTGGGTTCGAACAAAAAGGTGATATTTTCTAATTTGTGCATCAGATCCTGATGTAAATACCTGGAAATAAAAGCTGAAACGTTGATCTCT
Source organism: Hypomesus transpacificus (assembly GCF_021917145.1). Classification (NCBI taxonomy): domain Eukaryota; kingdom Metazoa; phylum Chordata; class Actinopteri; order Osmeriformes; family Osmeridae; genus Hypomesus; species Hypomesus transpacificus. Next base: position 12,422,249 of record NC_061060.1, on the reverse strand, counting down.
GGTTTCACATTCATCGTTTGATGTCAAGCCCAAATGTTTTCAGTCTACAGCAAAAATAAAGGAATTGGCCTCACTGTTCCAATACTTTTGGAGGGCACTGTATATTACAAGTGATTAAGATGTGGGTGCACTGAGTATTCAATAAAACCACTTGTAACCTCCATCCTGTGTGTGTGTGTGTGTGTCAGGTCCAGGAGGCGTTTGCCGCGTGTGCCCTGGACGTGAAGGCGGTGTACCAGCAGGGGAGCCGGGGGCAGGAGGTCCTGACCTGGTCGGTGTCTGCCCTCACAGACGTCACCTCCCTCCTGCTGGCTGCCCACAACACCCAGCAGGCCTGGTGAGGACTGGGGGAGGGGGGAGGGGGGAGAGGGGAGCTTGGCTGGGGTGGGGAAGGTAGGAAGGGGGTGTGGGGGGGCAGGTCCCTGGATGTTCGATAGTATCAAATGTTCATGTGCTTTTGTGAATTTCGAGGCTGAATGTTCCCTTCTCTTTCCAGGGACATGCTGACGCTGTTCAAGGCCAAAAACAGGGTTCCACCGTAAGTTCGCCTGTCCTGAAACTGTTCCGCCTCGTTCCGCCTGCCCGACTCATCGCATGTCTGGGACTGCCGGCCGTGCGATTGGCCCAGCTGTGACCCCGACTGTCTCTCTCCCACAGGAAGGAGCTGTTGGACAACTTCCTGTCGAGCTGCAGAAGCGACTCTGAGAAGGCCGTGAAGCTGGTGAAGCTGTCTGCCAACTTCTGCCACCCCTCCACCCCCGCCCTGGCTGCCAGGCTGCTGCAGGAGTTTGAGCTCACCGATGAGCAAAGGTACGGGAACATGCACACTCGTACCAGCTTCACACTCAACCACGCGCTACAGATATGTCTGTTTCATGTTTCATTCTGTCTCTTTTGTCTTCACCCCCCACCTTTACGCTCTCCTGTTTGCAGGGCTGCTGTGGCTGAGTTTGAGTTCGCTGCGGAGGTCAGCAACTGAGAGCAACCAGGGATTCTGGGATGTCTGTGTAGAGCGAACACCTGGACGGAGATGTGCTGAATCATGTTCAATAAAACCACAATTCAGTTTAAAACCAAACTAAACTACAGGAAGTGATGTTGATTCTGTGTTAATGGCTGATTTATATGAGTGTATTACTGGTGGCACTTCATTGACTTATGGCTTATTTGTTACGTGTTAAATATACATTAAAATTAATTACAATACAAGTTTGGTGAAAAGAGATTTGATTATTAATTCTGCCTTCAGCAGAGTATAAAATAACCTGTGCTGTCTATATCAAATCCAAATGACAAAAGCAACATTTCACTGACTGTGGACACACAGAAGTAGATTTCCAGTCTTTAACTGTGGCATTAGATCATGTGTGAAGGGTTGTCCCAGCGTGTCAAATCTACTGAATGCACACAGCAGTGATGGTATAATGACACAGGAAACCCGAATCTTGCCAACTTCATCATTTATTGATATCAATGTTGACAGGGAGAACAGCATGACCACATTATTTGAATCCTTTATTTTTAATCTCCACAAAAACCTCTGGCCAATAATAATGCACCAGACAAAATTAACATTGATCGGAACCAGGAGTTACAGGTGGGTGAACGTTGCTAGATACAGGTCAGTTAGTGGAGGAGCCGTGCTTACTGCTAAGAGCTAGCAGAACGCCTGGTACTGACAGGGCCCTGTAGTGACAAGTTATTTCCACTGGAGGGCGCTGCGAAGCACCCAATCACAGGGCTCCAAATAATATGTACATGAGGTACATTCACACACTGTGGTGCACGGATCTGATGGTCAGTACCATCTGAATAGGAAGGAAAACGACCTAGATCGACAAAGACAGATGCAGTACTGTCTTCCTGCATGGGAGAAGATGGATGGATGGGGGGGGGGGAGCAAAGATGTGTGACTTAACTGCTCTGTGATAGCTACCCCAAACACACAGTGGCTTAGTGCTGCTAACTGAATTCCTCTCATTCTCATTCATAAATTACACTTCTCGGAGAGGCCGTTGGGGGAAAAGGAGGCGGAGACAAGAAATATATGTGGAGACAAGAAGGCAGGTGGGAAGGAGGGGCTGGGTTAGGGTCCGGGACTCTGGGCTCGAGCAGGGCAGGGCACGTCTAGTACGAGGGTGGGGTGGAGGGGGAGAGGGGTGTGTGGTGGCGCCCAGGGCACGGTCTAGGTCAAAGGCTACAGGACAGGAGGGGGGCCCCCAGCAGAAGAGAGGGCGGGGACACAGGTTAGGGAGCCTGCGTGGTGCCCAGACCCACGGCGTTGGCGTAGGCCGACAGCAGGCTGACCACCTGCCTGGTCTCCAGGGTGAGCCGCGCCTCCGTCAGCCAGTCCTGGGCCACGCGGCGCGCCTCGCCCCGCAGCTGGTTCAGCAGCTTGGCGGCCAGCTCCAGGTCGCCGTGCTCCAGGCTGTAGGAGGCGTACGCCAGCAGGCGGAAGGGGTCCAGGTCGTCGTCGGCGAGCGCCGCCGGCGGCGCCTGCTGGGGCTCCTCGAACAGCAGCGCCGCCTGCAGGTAGGACAGGAAGTACTGGTAGAGGCTGTTGCGCGTCTCGTCGACGAGGGCCACGCGGCGCACCAGCCGGCGGATGGCGTGGAAGCGGGCGCGCAGCGACGCCTCGCTGTAGACGCCGCGGCTCAGCGACTCGGCGGGCAGGGCCGTGGCCAGCGTCTGGGCGAAGTCGTTGCCGGCGCAGCTCTGGCGCACGGCGTCCACGGCGCCCTCCAGCGGCTCGGTGGGGGTCTCGGCCGAGGCGGTGCGCAGGGTGTAGTTGAGGGCCTCCACGGACAGCCACAGCTGGTGGGCCTTGCGGGCTTCCTCCTCGGCGATCACGTGACCTGGTCGGACGGGGGATCGGACGGGTTAGACGGGCGATCCCGTGTGCGTGCGCGAGCCCCTGTACGCCTGTGGCGTGTGTGTGTGTGTGTGTGTGAGAGACGGTGTGGGTGTCTTACTGTCGATGGCCTCCTCGACGCCCTTCAGCCTGGCGTAGGCAGCGTTCATGTCCAGGGTGAAGCTGTCCAGCTGCTCCTGAGTCAGTCTGCGGTAGGCCGTCTCCTGCTCCAGCATCTTACTGCTGAGCACCTGGGAGGGGAAGGGAGGGACAGACTGAGTGAGTGTGTGTGTGTGTGTGTGTGTGAGAGAGACAGTTAGTTCCTGTGTAGATGTGTGTTAGGGTGTGAGCAACTGTCAGCCTGTGTTTGTGTCTGTTTGTGTGTGTGTCTGTTTGTGTGTGTGTCTGTTTGTGTGTGTATGTCTGTTTGTGTGTTTATGTCTGTTTGTGTGTGTGTCTGTTTGTGTGTGTGTCTGTTTGTGTGTGTGTCTGTTTGTGTGTGTCTGTGTGTGTGTCGTACCTCCTCTGCCTCGGTCCGCAGCTCCTGCTCTTGCACCTTCAGCACGTCCCTCAGATGGTCCGTGTGGGCGGCGGCCTGTCTGCGCAGCTGGGTCCTCATCTCAGCCTCCATCACATCACGCACCTCCTCCACCTGCACACGCACAGCAAACGTGAGCCTGATCCTAGCCCTGCAGGAGCTACACCCAAACATGAACCTAATCCTAGCCCCTATAGGAGCTACACCCAAACATGAACCTGATCCTAGCCCCTATAGGAGCTACACCCAAACATGAGCCTGATCCTAGCCCTACAGGAGCTACACCCAAACATGAGCCTGATCCTAGCCCTACAGGAGCTACACCCAAACATGAGCCTGATCCTAGCCCTACAGGAGCTACACCCAAACATGAACCTGATCCTAGCCCCTACAGGAGCTACACCCAAACATGAGCCTGATCCTAGCCCTACAGGAGCTACACCCAAACATGAGCCTGATCCTAGCCCTACAGGAGCTACACCCAACCATGAACCTGATCCTAGCCCCTATAGGAGCTACACCCAAACATGAACCTGATCCTAGCCCCTATAGGAGCTACACCCAAACATGAACCTGATCCTAGCCCTACAGGAGCTACACCCAAACATGAACCTGATCCTAGCCCTATAGGAGCTACACCCAAACATGAGCCTGATCCTAGCCCTACAGGAGCTACACCCAAACATGAGCCTGATCCTAGCCCCTATAGGAGCTACACCCAAACATGAGCCTGATCCTAGCCCTACAGGAGCTACACCCAAACATGAGCCTGATCCTAGCCCTACAGGAGCTACACCCAAACATGAACCTGATCCTAGCCCCTACAGGAGCTACACCCAACCATGAACCTGATCCTAGCCCCTATAGGAGCTACACCCAAACATGAACCTGATCCTAGCCCCTATAGGAGCTACACCCAAACATGAACCTCATCCTAGCCCAACAGGAGCTACACCCAAACATGAGCCTCATCCTAGCCCCTACAGGAGCTACACCCAAACATGAGCCTGATCCTAGCCCTACAGGAGCTACACCCAAACATGAGCCTGATCCTAGCCCTACAGGAGCTACACCCAAACATGAACCTGATCCTAGCCCCTACAGGAGCTACACCCAACCATGAACCTGATCCTAGCCCCTATAGGAGCAACACCCAAACATGAACCTGATCCTAGCCCCTATAGGAGCTACACCCAAACATGAACCTCATCCTAGCCCTACAGGAGCTACACCCAACCATGAACCTGATCCTAGCCCCTATAGGAGCTACACCCAAACATGAACCTGATCCTAGCCCCTACAAGAGCTACACCCAAACATGAATCTGATCCTAGCCCTACAGGAGCTACACCCAAACATGAGCCTGATCCTAACCCTACAGGAGCTACACCCAAACATGAACCTCATCCTAGCCCTACAGGAGCTACACCCAAACATGAGCCTGATCCTAGCCCTACAGGAGCTACACCCAAACATGAACCTGATCCTAGCCCCTATAGGAGCTACACCCAACCATGAACCTGATCCTAGCCCCTATAGGAGCTACACCCAAACATGAACCTGATCCTAGCCCCTATAGGAGCTACACCCAAACATGAACCTGATCCTAGCCCTACAGGAGCTACACCCAACCATGAACCTGATCCTAGCCCTACAGGAGCTACACCCAAACATGAACCTGATCCTAGCCCTATAGGAGCTACACCCAAACATGAGCCTGATCCTAGCCCTACAGGAGCTACACCCAAACATGAGCCTGATCCTAGCCCCTATAGGAGCTACACCCAAACATGAGCCTGATCCTAGCCCTACAGGAGCTACACCCAAACATGAGCCTGATCCTAGCCCTACAGGAGCTACACCCAAACATGAGCCTGATCCTAGCCCTTATAGGAGCTACACCCAAACATGAGCCTGATCCTAGCCCCTACAGGAGCTACACCCAAACATGAGCCTGATCCTAGCCCTACAGGAGCTACACCCAAACATGAACCTGATCCTAGCCCCTACAGGAGTACACCCAACCATGAACCTGATCCTAGCCCCTATAGGAGCTACACCCAAACATGAACCTGATCCTAGCCCCTATAGGAGCTACACCCAAACATGAACCTCATCCTAGCCCCTACAGGAGCTACACCCAAACATGAATCTGATCCTAGCCCTACAGGAACTACACCCAAACATGAGCCTGATCCTAGCCCTACAGGAGCTACACCCAAACATGAGCCTCATCCTAGCCCTACAGGAGCTACACCCAAACATGAGCCTCATCCTAGCCCTACAGGAGCTACACCCAAACATGAGCCTGATCCTAGCCCTACAGGAGCTACACCCAAACATGAGCCTGATCCTAGCCCTACAGGAGCTACACCCAAACATGAGCCTGATCTGAGGCCCACACACACACACCTTCTTCTCCTGCTCCAGCCTCAGCTGCTCCCTGTTGTGTTCCAGGGCGGTGGCGATGGCGGCCTCTTGGGCCTTGAGGTCCTCTGCCTTCAGCTGCTCCAGAGCCGCCTCCAGGTGGATCTGCTCGCGCACGCGCTGCTCCGCCAGCTCGCGGTTCAACTGGTCGATGCGCCGGTGGGCGTGGGCGATCAGCGAGTTCAAGTCGTCCTGGGTCAGCTTCCCTGCTGGAGAGACGGGGGGTGATGGCGTCAACACTACGACGGCCGCACCCGCTCTAGCGTCAAACTACAACTCCCACACATCGTGACCGTGAAACTACAACTACCACAGTCAACTACAGGCCATGTCCAGAGGTCAAACTCTAGACTTTACCCATGACAACACAGGGGGTGCACAGCGCTCTAGAACGCTCTTAGAACGTTCCTAAGGAGCTCTTAGCGTTAAGAGCTTCTCAACGAATCTGGGAAACCCGGCCAATAACTACTCGTTGGTTTTCACCGCAGTTTCCCCCAAATCCTCACAGCGTCCGTGTCCCTGAGGGGCCGCGTGCAGAGGTGAGCGTGGACTTACTGAGGCCCTTCCAGTTGGCCTGGATCTCCGGCGTGATGCTGTTGAGCTCCTTCTGGAACTGGACCTTGGCCTCCGTCACCAGGTCGCTGTACTGAGACACGATCTTGGCCTCGGTCTGGGCCGTCTGGACCTGCACACAGACACGCGACGCGGTCAGAGAGCGGGACAGCGAGAGGAAGGTGTCGCTGCCGCGAGGGGGAGCGTCCGGGCTGTTACCTTGGTGACCACGCCGTCCAGGTCCACCACCATGCTGTGCAGGTTCTCCTCGGCCGCGAGGATCTGAGGTCGGGCGGCCGCGATGTTGGAATCCTTGGCTCCGTCGATCACCGCTCTCAGCTTCTCCAGCTCCTCCCTGGACACAACGCACGCAGCCATGACGGGAGTGTGTCCTGTTAGCATTTGTGTGTGTGTGTGTGTGTGTGAGGTCTTACTTGGCCTTGACCAGGGCCGCTCCAGCCTCGTCCACATGCCGGCTGCGGTCACTCAGCGCGTCCTCCAGAGCCCTCCACTGAGCTGACTTCTTATCCGGAGGAGCCTGCACACACACAAACACACGCACACAAAAACCTTGATGTTAGGAGGGCATTTGTAAGTGTGTGTGTGGGTCTCAAGGCTTCCAGGTTCTCCCTGTGCATATGTCTCTGTGTGTGTGTGTGTGTGTGGGGGGGGGGTCTCAAGGCTTCCAGGTTCTCCCTGTGCATTTGTGCACATGTACGTGTGTGTCTGTGTGGGGGGTCTCACCTCGGCCTCCATGGCCTCCTTCAGCTTGTACGTGTGCTGGGCGATGGCCAGCAGCGCGGCCTCCTGGGCCCCGATGGCCTGCAGGGTCACCTTGGCCGAGTTCCCCAGGGACTCCTCCAGAGTGGACGCCATGGCTGCGGACGACACACATGACACCGGATCGGTTGGCGTCGCTCGCGAACCCGGGGGTTCAGTCCAACGAAAAAATGGAGCAGAGGGGCTGCGTGTGGGTGCGTGCGCGCGTGCGGTATGTGTGTGCGTGCGTCATCCACGTACAGGCCAGCAGGTCCTCCTCTGCCTTATCCTGCTGTGCCAGCCTGGCAGCCACCTCCTCCACCGGGCGCTCTGCCATGGCGGGCGCGGGCGCATGTTCATGAGCACACTCTGTACATTCTTCTGCTACGGAACACACACACAGACACAGGCCCCGTTTCAGCAGGGCGGGGACACGCGATACAGAAGCCTGGCATTGTCCCGCTCGACTCCGCCGACAGGTACCCACAATGCACCCCCTGCGATAAGCCCGGCGCTCCGACGTAGATAGCGTTATCTGTCAGTGAGGAATAGGATGGAATGGAAGCAAACACACACAGCGGTATGCGCAACACGGATGGGGTCGGCTCCATTTATACTGCAGGAACTTATCATTAACCCCCCCCCCCGCCCCCCTCCCCCCCCTACTTATGGCTTGCATTCGTCTTTGAAAGCTGGTTCGGAGCTGACCCCGATCGCAATGCACACACGCGCTCGCTCGCTCGAGACGAACGTCATGCGGGGGGACAGGCAGGGTGGTGAGATCAGGATTAGCTTCAGCCGAACAGGAAGTGAGGAGAACGCCTGGCTGTAGGGCTGATGTGAGCAGGACGGGTCCAGAGGACCACATCTCTACAGACACGAGACCACCAGAAGAGACGGAAATCACAGTCATGAAACGGAGCAGGAGATGGAGACAAAGAGTATTAGTGACGCGTGCAGGCTTCGACCCCTCCCCACTTAGGGCAGACAGACAGGCATGCAGCCTGGAGGAGGAGGGTGGTGGGGGGTGGGGGGTGGTCCTGGTCCTGCCAGGCGTGCTGGGGGGAGTGGGGGGGTGGGGGGGGAAGGGGCTGACCTGCAGGAGCCTCCTCCACGAGGCTGGGGGGGAGCGGGGCCTGTGTGTCGTTGCAGCCCGGAGCGGGCACAGAGGGCACATCGCTGATGGCTGATATGATCTGGGCCGCTGAAGCAGAGGCCTCTGCAACACAGGAGCACCGTCACAACACTGGGACTGGGCTGACTCCACTGGCTGTGGTCAGGGTATGTAGACTGTGGTCATGTTGTGGTCAGGGTATGTAGACTGTGGTCATGTTGTGGTCAGGGTATGTAGACTGTGGTCATGTTGTGGTCAAGGTATGTAGGCTGTGGTCAAGTTGTGGTCAAGGTATGTAGGCTGTGGTCAAGTTGTGGTCAGGGCATGTAGGCTGTGGTCAAGTTGTGGTCAAGGTATGTAGGCTGTGGTCAAGTTGTGGTCAAGGTATGTAGGCTGTGGTCAAGTTGTGGTCAAGGTATGTAGGCTGTGGTCAAGTTGTGGTCAGGGCATGTAGGCTGTGGTCATGTTGTGGTCAGGGCATGTAGGCTGTGGTCATGTTGTGGTCAGGGCATGTAGGCTGTGGTCATGTTGTGGTTGCCTTTAGTGAACTATAGTACATTTGGGCTACAGTTGTACAACACTGGGCATCTATAAAATGCCCAGCAGAGCAGCCAGACCAGAGTAGCTGTGGTGACTCACAGGCTCAAAACAGCAGACACAACTCTGTACCTATGTTCTATTACCGGCCATCTAGCCTTTATCTGCCTTCTGTCCAGGGCTTTCCCTAAACACACACACACACACGCGCGTCTGACTCCTCGTCTCAGAACAAAAAGCCAGAGAGAGAAGGCAGAAAGAAAAACATCTGATTACAGCATCCCCAGTATATGTGTGTATGCATGTGTGTGTGTCGTGCAGAGCTAAGTGCCTTAAGTCCATGATCTTCTATAAGCCTGACCAGTGGTGTGAACATGGGATCAAAAAGCCGATTTCTCCCAAACGTTTAAGAGCCAAACAACCACAGGACTGTGGTCCAGGGTAACATCTTGAGAGTCACCTCACCCTCTATGGTGGGCGGGGCTGGAGGGGCGGGCTCTGGGGCTGCGGCGGGAGCCTCCACCGGGGCCTCCGGGTCCGGCTGCTTGGTCTTGGGCAGCTTGGAGTCCTTGGAAACCTCAGAGATAGAGGATATCTGGAGGGGCTCCACCTTGGCCTAAAAACAAGAGTTTGTGCACACACACACACACACACACACACACACAAAGACGCACACCACCTTAGCACAGTACCTACACAGCTGATGAACAGCTGGCGGGTGAACAAAGAGTGAACGGCCCCAAGTCTTGGCCCACTCCAGCTGTTGGTTCACTCACTGGTTTCTTCCCTACTGGGGCAGGGACGGGTCCGAGCACCACGCCAAACAGCTGGTTGGAGTAGGGGACGTTCTTTTCCACGCTGGTCCGGAACTTGGGGTCCCAGCCGGCATAGACGACTGTGCCTCCCAGGCCCCCTGCCGCCGCCAGCAGACCGCCAGCCACGACCTTCCCGGCGGAGCCCCTGGGGAGACGGCGAGAGCAGACAGGGTGGAGGGATGAGTCGTCGTCTCGCCGCTCGGGAAGGACGCGAAAGGGAGAAGAGTCTGTCCTCCTGTGGGTCTGTTGACATCGCGTATCGGTCTCGTGGAGCGGTTGTGTTTGTCGCTCCTTTGTCGGTCTGTGCAGCGTCTGTTTCTTTAGACCGGGGGTGTTTAGTCCCTCAGGGCTCACTGTCCCGTATGCTTGAGATGTTTCCCTGCTCCAACACACCCGATTCAAATGAATGGGAAGGTCATCGAGCTCTGTGGAAGCCTGACGATGACCATTCGTTTGAATCAGGTGCGCTGGAGCAGGGAAACATCGAAAACATGAAAGACAGTGGATGCTGAGGACCAGGATTATACACCTCTGCTTTAGACTATTCCCTGCGTGTGTGTGTGTGTGTGTGTGTTTGTGTGTGTAGCTCCAACCTACCCTGATGCTCCAGAGGTGTAGCGTCGACAGGGCTGCAGGGGATGGAGGGCTGCATTTCCACACAGGCACTTCTGGAGCGCAGAGGAAAGGCAAGCATTCAATACAGAACTCATATTCGAACTCATTTCAACAGACATGGCTGCTAGGTCCACATCCAATCTAGTGTCAGTGTGACATACCGGGCCTTGTATAGTTTCGAAGAATAATTTATTAGCAATTGAAAACCTCTAAATGTATCGGTTGAATCAGCCTTACACCCATACACGTGATTCATCACCACGCACACATCACAGAGAACTATGTCTTCTCTTCCGCTCTAAGTTATGAGAGGAGAGACGGTCGGCAGTAGACCTGTACTATACATTCATGTTCGGTAGATATCCCCACTGCAATTACTGACAGAACTATCACTTTGTTTACATTTAGGAGTGGAAACTACTTGGCAAGGTCATGTGCCCTTGGTAAAAATATATGACGCCTTGCCCTTTCTCTCCGTGTCTGACATGGAGTTATAGCTGTGCAGCGTGTGACTACACACTGAATTGGAATACCCATGAGGAATGTACAAGATAACACGCAACCTCTTGAACACAAATAGTCCATTTCAACTTGTCATTGCACATGGATACTTTCAGAAATCATAATGATCAACCAGGTCCGGCCATCCTACAACGGCAGATATTGGTGGATACTATTGTCACTCCCTCTGGTTCCGCCTGTCATTTGCAAGGTAGTCCAGTCAGTCACAAAATCACCGCCTCTTCCCACAAAGCTAGACTGCGTGCTTATCGTTTCGTCAGTTGCTAATGCTATCAATGAAAGCTAGGCTATTAGCTAAATGTTTCCCTTGGCCCTAGGTCCATTCACTGTGACTATATATACGGGTCACGGCAAGAATGCGAAGTTGGTAGCTAAAGCATTTTAAGGGCGCAAAGGGTGCCATTCTGCAGACAGACGCGGCGGTACAGGCCCAGTGTGGGTCACTGAATGACCGCTCGTCTCCGGCTAACAAGTTAGCTAGGCTAAAACAGTAACATTGTGTTCCTTACCCGCGCTGCAGAATTTGCCCCTTTCAAGCAGACTCGCAGCATTGTGGTCGGTACTCCCTTGTTTCTTGAATTATGATAAATATTCTTTCAGCTCAGCAAAACATCCTAAAAGCTGTCAACCTTCTGATGCAGTTAGTTAACCACCTCCCGACACACGAGATATTTCCAGGCAGCTCTTCGCCAAGTGACAGACAGGCAGCGCATGCGCGCCGGGTACGCCCAACTGCGAAAAATGTCGTCATGGGTTCATAGTTGAATTTACTGTACCTACAGTAATATCGTGTAAAAGAAAACGAAGAAATCGTGACGGAAATACTGAATAAATTGGACATTCTATCCCACCTTGATTACCTGTAAAATATAGTTCTACGGTATTACGATCTTGGTTAATACCTCATACACGGAGGCTACTCATTCCATTAAAGTTACATTTAAGTTGTAAGATGTTACAAATTATATTGAGGTCATGGCCCATATTAGCTGCTAGAGATCATTGACAGGTGCAGAGGCTCATTTGATCTAGTATCCAGAGTGTTGGTCACAACAACAATTGCATCACACATTTCATATGAAACTCAACTTTATTTGAGGACAACATGTTACAAGTCAAGCTCTCATTTCTCTGGTCCAAGTCCAACTACACAGAGTACAAGGATGAGTGACTAGGATTGTTATGATCCCTCATAAATAATAATATTAATCTGTTTAACAACAACCACAGATGGGCATGCTCCGGGGCCAGCTGCGCAGGACACCATGTAAAGGGACATTCCACTTGTTTTTTTGTTTTTCTTCTTTTCAGGTTTTACAGGGAAAGAATGCACTCATGTTTATTAAGTTGTACGATCGCTTGTTAAATTCTTATTATTACATATAAATGTACATGCCTCAAACTTGCCTCTGAACAGAGGCCTGGTTGGTAGTTGGTGGATCATGTTTATCCAGGGCCTGATCATACTGGTTCTGTCCTACTGGTTCTGTGTGGATCTCTAAGAAGGGACTGTTCTTGTTGATAGACTGGGAGAGCCAGTAGAGAGGTCAAGGGTCACCTCTTCAGATCGTTATTCTGTTTCTGTTTATAATGTATCATATTTATACTGGGTCTCTATCATTTCAATTCACACATTCTCTGCGTTATTTGTCACCACTTCTGTGGGATCTTAATTTAACATCAAAAATAGTTACCCATACCCACATTTTTGTTAAGCATTTTGATAATCTACTATTTAAACAAAGGGCATAATGAATCCCAATGCTTTCCTATGAGACTAGTGTTGAGGATTACTAACATAAGCAGGTCCTACTTGTAGTGTGACTGCAAACACCATAGAGATAAACACAGGTACTATTTCCAGTTTTAACTCTACGGTTCACCAAGCCAACAGTTGAGGCAACCCGACCATGACCAGGGACAAACAAGAGGGCACAGCCAGGGATTCTATCAGTAACATTTAAGTGCAGGAGGCAGGTGTGTGAAGTCAAACAGGAAGTCTGTTATTGTTCTTCCTGCTCCACTGGTTTCTTCTTGTAAGGAGGCCAGCGACACACGGGGCAGCAGTGGCGTCCTTCCGCCAGCCAGACCACAATGCACTGCTGGTGGAAGGCGTGACCGCACGGCAGCCCCATTAACAGGAAGTCCGCCTCGAAGGTCTCCAGACACACCACGCACTCCGTGCAGTGTAGCATGTCAGCCGGCCACTGGGACCAATCGGGACGCAGCTCCTCCCTCCTCCGGCATGGCTCCTCCCCAGCACTGCCGCAGGAATCACATGACTCAGAAACAGATGTCTCCTCACGCTCACTGTCAGAGGGATAAGTCTGGGTTTGGGTCAGAGGCCGGGTCTGCTGATGTTCTATACTGTCCGGGGTCTGGGCTGGTTCTGTTCTACCCTGGGCCAGCCCTGTGATGTCCATTGTTCTAGTGTCCATATCCATGTCCCCACCCCTGGCTCCATCTACTTCAGTCTGAAACACCTGATTGGTCCGGAACCTCCAAGTGGGCAGAGCCTTGATGTAGTCGATGGGCACGAGGGGGTGGAGCCACAGGTCAGGGAACGCCAGCCTCTCCAGCAGGAAGTGGGGGTCTTCGTCCCAGTCGGACTGGTCAGGGTGGGGCTGCAGCGAGGCCATCGGGTGGACCAGGAGGCTGCTGTACCAGTCCCAGAGGCTGCACAGCCACTCCAGGTTGTTGGGGCTCTGCTCCTCGTTGCTGCACCTCCTCTTCCTCTCAAAGTAGTCGATGAGGAGGCCGTGGGCCAGGTAGGTGCTGAGGAACAGGGCCGGGTGGGAGGAGTAGAAGGTCCAGTCGGCGCGGACCCACGAAGCCAGGCAAGTGGTGTCGGCGTAGCGGAGCAGCTTCAGGCTGCAGGCGTAGAAGGCCTCCAGGTAGGGCAGCTGCAGCAGGGCCAGGACGGGCAGCCAGGACGTCAGCAGGAGGGAGTTGTACGTCCCCAGAGTGCTGATCAGCACCACGAACCGCTTGACGGTGGCACCCTGGGTGATGAACAGGTCCATCCAGGCCAGGAGGTTGACCATAACCAGGCTGAGCACAAACAGGTCGTTGACCTCGGGCTGCACGGAACGCAGGAACGTATCCATGGCCGCCAGGGAGATAAACTCCCCCGTGCTGTTGCCGTAGCGATAGATCCCTTCCGGCATCTTCAGGATATAGGAAGGCATCTGATCCACGCCGACTTCCCGGAGGCTGCTGGCGTTGTCCCAGTGGCGCACGTCCACAAAGATGAACTCGATCCGGCCGGTGAATTTGACGCTGAGCGCCGAGAAGAAGGCCGGGGGGGTGGCCAGGCGGGCAAACAGGAACATCTTGATGGGGTGGGACTGGCTTGGACGCCATTCCTCAGCAAGCTGCTCCGTTTGCCGCAGGGTCTTGATGCGAGACGCCACGTGGGCCGTCATCCACTTGAAGATATGCTCCGCCTCGATGCGGCGCCCGGCGTACTCCTTCAGCATGACCTTCCCCTTGGAGGAGTAGGTCTGTGGCACCGACATGATCAAGGTGGACTTCATCCAGCCGCGCTTCCGACAGTACCTGCGAAACGGTTGGGATTTGGCGGTAAATTCGATCCTCGAAGGTAGTTTACGACAGCTTGTTCTGGGAGGAGGTGTACGGGGAGGTGTGCGTCTCTCACCTGGGGTCACTGGAGCAGTTGAAGGTGCCCGTGCGAATGCCAAACTGAGAGACCTTCTGGACCATCTTACCCCAGTTGGCTTTGCTTAGCAAGGCGTCTCGATCCTGGGCTATCACCTGCACGTGTACACACACACACAGACTCAGTAAAGCCTTTGTCAACAGTTGGACAATGCAAGAATGCAAGAACATCCATAAACATGCAGAAGTTCTGTGCTAACCTGGACCAACCAGATGCCATCCTTGGTGTCCTCCACCAGCTCATAGAAATGCATCTCACCACTGAAGGAGGTGCTGGAGTCTGACTGCACCTGCTGCTCCTCGTTTTTAATGGCTGAGTACAACTCCCCCTGCATCAGGTCCCCTGCAAACACACATCAGATTAGGAGGTACACTTGAGGCGCAGTTTGGTGTATTGACACAGCAGTTGCGGTTGTTATTGACTCTATTTAAGCGCACCTTACAGACACCATTGTGATGTACACCTTCGGCAAATTTTGACTTAAATTGGAGTGCGTAGGATGACTAATGCGCATTGTAGTTTATGAGTTTTGGTTTCCGTTACTTTTTATCGTGCCCGTTAACGTGACAGTAAGTGCAATTGTATCTCGTGGATCAATACTAGGCCTACTTCTGTACCGCATCTCCTAGTTTTGACAGTTACCCAACATATTTCCCGTGTTCAGTAACATTGTGTTTACATAGGCTGTTATCTTGTCACCTGATTTCTCCACCAGCTCTCTGACATCCCTTTTCTCCGCAAGGCCGGAGTATCCCAGGCCTCGACATTCCAGGATGGTCTTCAACTTCTTAAAGCTCAGTGTCACTGGATCTACCAGCTGAGTGGCGAAGATCCCCGTCTCATACCAGACAACTGCTTCAAAGAATCGGGCCAGGACGAAAAGTACCAGGAAGTACAGCAGCAGAAAAAAGAGTTTCAGCCACATCTTACTCTGGAAGATGTTTCCTGCAGCGTCTGGAGAAGTATCAGAGCCTCTTCTTTCTCATTGAGGTTTCAGGGTCAGATTTTGGTCGACTGTCGGCAAGACAGTTGTCACTTCACTAGACAAACGTTGGTTGGCAGTGGCAACTTCCAAACTAAACGGACTGGAAAAATATATTTGAAGGATCAAACGCTGACAGCCAGACCGGTTGTCTGGCAACGAATAATTGCGACTGTCCTACGTCCAACTATAATTTTTCAAAGTGTCCACCATTTTCACAAATAGTTTTGGTAGCTCGCTCTATGCATCTTAACGCGAGTGAACGAGACGCGAGAATTAGCCTAGCATGGCAAGTACGACCAAGGGCCCTGTCTGCATCGAGGAGAAAAACCCCAGCGAAGACAACGAAGAAAATGTTTCCCCCTCAAACAAGTTATGCGGTTTTTCCAATTGTTAGCTGAATACGCAGCGCAAGCAAAATATGATGAGGCAATTATAGTCTATGCAGCAGTGGCTGATGTACATCGTCTTTATGGCCCGATCAGCTGGGGTACATAACAAAGTGACGCGTTTTACGTAACTGTACACGTAAAAACCACAAGCCAGTAAAAACGTCCCAGCACAAAGTAGCTACTACAAATGTAGCGGTATTTTTTTTTTTTTTTTTTTACTTGCCGATGAACAAACTATTACGCACAGCTAAGTAAGACAGACATAACAAGTAACACTAAAAACAGATAAACACATTGTCAATCCACTTGTTTTATTTCAGACTTGAAAACAGGAAGTTGAAATGCTTAACAGGCAGGTGCTCTCATAGATATATATATATATAAACATATCTATGGGTGCTCTTGTCTAGAGCAGTTAGGGGATGATGAGGTCCTTCTGCTGGGCATTCACAGTGTTTTAAACCTGGGTCTAACTAGGAAAGTGGCAGACACCACCTCCCTCGACAGGCCTCTTTTAGTAGATCCAGGAGTTAGCACCATGATAGGTCAGGTCAGGTTTCTCCATGGTTTAAAAAAGAAAAGAATCATTTAGGTGGCTTAAGCCTCTCAGTCTCCTGATTCATCTACAAGTCATCAGAAATTGAGTATTCAAGATGACACGTGATTGACGGATCATTCATGCAACCCAGGAGTCTTGGGCCACCTGTACGTTTGTGACTGTCGCAAAAAGGGGCCTTGGTCTTCGAAGGTCAGTCGAGTTATCGAGGTCCAGGTGAATGGGTAGGTCAGCCATGTTTGAGAGCCCCAGGGTGTCTAACACGCAAGTTGATAGTGTGCTAAGCAGGATATGGGTGAGTGTGACGGATCAAGGTGAGGCACAGTCTTGATGGAAAAACAGAAGGCAACATGGAGGACTATACAACATGGCAAAACGGAGGTGGTGTTTGTGAGGAGTAGAAGAGAGTTCTTTTTTTTTTTATAAACAATATATTTTCTTTTTTACACTAGCCTTCCATCAATTCAGAAGCACCCTTTGGTTGGTGTCTGGGTCAAATGGTCTCATTAAGAGAAAATAAGGAGAATCTAATCTGAAGGGTCTTGTACTGCATAGAAACGTCCAAATAATGTACTAATACAAAATTGTACCCTATCCTCCTCCTCTAAGACACTGGGCACAGTCTTCTGTTGTGAACAGCGGTTAGATGTAGTCGGAATACTTCACTTGGAATACTTCAGAAGAAACCTGTCATAGGCATCGTAGATGGCCTTCCTGGAACACACACACACCACAACTGGTCAGTACCAGAACATTCTAGAGAGCGACCCTCGTGTGTGTTTGTTTTGTCTCACCTAAAGAGGCCCTGCTTGAAGAGGTATGCGCTGATGTGGCCCCCTTTCAGGTAGCGCACCTCACAGCCGGGCCAGATCTCCTGCAGGCTCCGGACCCCCGTACGGGGGATATAGGCGTCCTCCTTGGCCTGCACCACGATGATCAGGCTGGGGTCCACCGGGACTGGAGGAGAGGGAGAGACGAGACACAACTCAGAGCACGGGATAGGCTAGCTTGTCTCCATCTCAGACCTGGGTCAAATACGATTGGCTAATTCTGTGTAATACTCAGGACCCAAGACTTATCTTGCCCATTGACCCCCCGTGATGTCAATTTGGAGTCAAATCCAATGCACTTCCACTACTTTGAAGTACTTTCAACTTGTCAATGAACCCATGTCATAGAGCCAGATCTATACCGACTGTTGGAGCCGTATTTGTATTGTAAGTTTATGTATGAGGCATTTCTCTGACCTGAGAAGTTGGCGATGTGGGTGCACTCGTCCATCACGCCCTTCATGAAGCACAGAGACATCCTCTGCAGGGACTGGCGCTGCCCGCTGCCCGCTCCCATGTTCTTGGCATGTAGCATGTTCATGTGTGGCCCACTGCTGCTGACTGCTGACAGCATCTGGTCCAGCCCGTCCCGGCCCCTCTCTCCTGAGAGCAGGATGCTGTCTCTCCCTCCCCCTCTGGTCGCCTGGGAGCGCAGCCCCAGCCTCTCCTCCTGGGGCCGGCTCAGCCCCAGCAGCTTTCCTGGCAGCTCCAGGCCTGACAGGGTGTCCAGACTGCAGGGAGAGTTCTTCACCAAGTCCTGGCCCATCTGGAATGAGTCCGTCTGCGGGGTGGAGAGGCGAGGAGTTTGTAAATCCCACAGTGCCAGTTGACATTGACATACCCGACTCCAGGTATTACTGATATACGGGTATGTAAGTCTTACATCAAAACAAAGTGTTTCATATCATGAAATATAGTAGCTTTATATAATAGTGAAATACAGTATAGTAGCTTTATATAATGGTGAAATATAAGGAGTTTCAGATCATAGTGAAATTAAGTAGTTTCATATTATGGTGAAATATAGTAGCGTCATATAACGAGGAAACATCCTATATAATAACCAT
Source organism: Hypomesus transpacificus (assembly GCF_021917145.1). Taxonomy (NCBI): domain Eukaryota; kingdom Metazoa; phylum Chordata; class Actinopteri; order Osmeriformes; family Osmeridae; genus Hypomesus; species Hypomesus transpacificus. Next base: position 12,404,013 of record NC_061060.1, on the reverse strand, counting down.
CTATAAGTACAGATGAGAGCGTACCCCGCAGTACTCCAGCATTCTGATGATCTCACGCTCATAAACTGAGTGCATGGCATACTGCTTCTCCAGCTCCCTCCAGTTCACGGCTTTACTCAAAACACCCTGCAACACACACACAAAGACACAGACACACACAGTCACAGGTTGTACTCCAACACAGATTGACAGATTACTGATCCTTTTTTGAATTGGTTGTTATTTGTAAGTGGTTGAAATGAACATCCTACTGTGGTGAAGACATTAGAGGCAGTGGTCCAAGACAAACAGGGGATCAGAGGGATGGGCTTGGGCCAGTTGGTCACAGCCAGGGATGCCATCTGGGATCCAACGCACACACACACACACACACACTTTAGTGAACACCTCAGAGGGAAGCAGCTTTGTTGACTGTCTTTTCGAACACACAAGCTCTACGAGTCTGTGTCAGACTGTGATGTGTGGTGCTGCTTACTCACGTGCCCGCCCATGGACACTCCAGTCATTCCTAGAGGCCAGTAGCCTTCCCGCTCCAGCCAATGGAGAAGCACAGCTGACTCGAGGATCAGAGCCCCGCCCATTACAAACAGGTCGGACACATTCCTCAAGCTGGATCGACTACATTACCCACAGAGATGAACACTTAGGACATTGCAGAACAAGAATGTGTAAGAAATTGACTGTATGGCTGTTCTAATAGAACTTACATTTGGTCTTTTGGTTTCCGATATCCATGTGAACATCAGTCAAGGAAATGGAGCAATCAGACTTTTCATTTACATACCGAAGGGAACAAATACAAATGGGGTCAGGTCTAGAATGAAGGTCAGAGATGGGGTGAGGGTCAGTTATCTGGAGGATATAGTAGGGGTTCTCCAGCAGTAGAGAGGCCATGCCAGCTTCCTTGATCATCGGTCGGGCTATCAGGGTGCGTCGCCGCCAGAAGAACTAACGACCAATAAAGAGACGAGACACATGAATTCAGGGCACTCTATTGACTCCCTCACTACAGCAGCAGCGTACACATAAAACAATCAAGATACTGATAAAGGCCAAAGGGCTATTAGAGGCCTTCAGAAAAATGTTTGAGTCACCATGTACACAACTGTGGTTTAGGTTGTTCCTATAACAACATCCCTGTACTTCTTGAGACTTTGGTCACATGGCTAGACTCTGCCCTTCTACTTCCTGCCTAGCCTACTTACATGGTCTCCTGTGCCGGCCAGGTGGATGCATACTGGGCTGTGCCTCTTCCACTTCTTAGGAACTATAAACTGGAACCTGAGGAAGAGCAGAGCAGAGCAGGACTCAGTGACGGAACAAGACACGAAGCTGGACCTGTAGCATCGATGTAGAGGATTGCTTTGGAAGCTGAACTCCCAGGTCCAGTAGTGACGGGTCCCTGGTTCTGGACCAGAGGTGTGGTGGTGGGGGGGGGGTTCTCACCGGGCTTTGACAGACTCAGGGGGCAGGATTCCGGGGACAATTTCTTCCAGAGGAGAAATGAAGTAGCCATTATGGATCTTACAATCAGACTGATCCTCCACCTGCAGACATGAATAACATGATAACACAAACTTTAACAACACACTGTCTGAGGTTCACCTTATCTATCTACGATTCACACAGAAATGGGAGGGTAGGGGGGGTTACCATGACAACAGAACAATATGAAATGAAGGAGGGGGGGTTACATAACACCAGCAGCATGACAGGAAGGGAGAGTGGGGGTGTACCTTATCTATGAACACTGGGTAATCCTTGGGTACCAGGTCCTTACACTTCTCCCTGTTGCCAATTATTCTACGGAACTCAAATATTCTGTGGAAATATCGAGAAAGAATAAGGAATCAAGCTTGTAGTCTGATTAGACCGAGCACATGAACTTAGTGCCAGCCCCTCTCTGACCAAATCTCCCTTCCTCTCTCCATCTCTATGTAGATCTTTCTAAATAACTATTTTTCTCTTTACCTCTTGAGATCGTCAGGCTTTCCCCATCCTTGGATGAACAGTTTGGTGAGGAGGAGCCTTCTGTAGAGGACATCTAATCGGCTAACACCCATGGACAACGCTCTCTCATCTGGAGGCACAATAGATAGTTCAGCCACAGGTGTCAACCACGGGATGAAGATAATAGGTGTATTAGGTGACTGTCACCAGCAGAAAGGCCGTCGTAAACAAGAGGGACACTAGGTCACACTGTCAGGCAAGGGGTATAACAGCGCAGTGACCTTTATTCCACAGAGCACCGTTCTGTGCACGCGGGCGTGAAATGTGGTCGCGTTAGGATTACCTAACTTTCGACTTGTCACGTTCACAACTCAAACGATAACGGAACCATCAAAGATACACTTACAGTACTCCATCACCATCACACTCAAAAGCACCAGCCTGACACTGTAAAAGTTGTATGGACATTTGCTTAAGTTACGGACGGTGATCTTAATCAAATTAACAGGAATATAAATCTGAAGAGAGCGTGAAGTTGGCGAACAGAAATGCATAAATACCCGAAATAAATTAATGTACAAAGTACTGCCTGTTCAAGATTTTCATTCATTCAGGCTATAAATAACCATATGGAAAAACTTTATTTCACTTTTTGGTAGCAAATGCTAGCTAGTCAACTCTGCTGGAATGTTGGAATGTTGGTCTACAAATGCCGACTGCAAGATCATGCATTGTAAAGTATAAACATAGAGGCGTAAACGAAATATACCTCAACCTGTCACGGCGTATTGATGGCTTCCCAATAACGTTAGCATTGTTCAGCACCTTCGCTGCTGGTATAACACAGAGGACGAATTCCACTCCCGCTGGGTCCCTCACATCCCAGAGTTCAATGCGTTACGTGCTACGGAAGTGTTTGTTCTTCTATGGTGTCAGGTGACGTCTGCTTTCAAAGATTCTACAGGTTTGCAGAGATGTCTTTCTTATTCAATCAATGACAAACTGTCTGCCCAAAAAATGTTAAGCCAGCTATTCCACCTTTAAACGTTGATGATTAAGTACAATGATCATTAAAGTCTTTTTTCTTATTCCAAATTACACGGTGTCAAGATAAATGTAAGCTATAAAACCGTTGCAGGCAACCTAATTCACCGGAAGATGGCAGTAGCAAGTTATTGTCACTTCCTGACTATTTCCTCATCACCAGATCAGTTGTCAACATCCAGCTTTACTAACTAGCTACTGGAGCTAACGAGAAGACTCTTACCAAAAGACAACAACATTACCAGCGCCCATGCAGTGCTGACTCGTAAGTCGAGGTGACTCTTTTATGGACGCTATTCATGTTGCAACGAACAGCGACAAAGATATTATTTGTGTTTTTATCTGTGTTGTACTGCAAGACCAGTCTATGCTAACCAGCAAACCCCGCCCCAGTAAAGACTGCCAAACTGTTATCTAGCTAACTAACATCAACTGGCTTGGTAAGTAGCTATCTAGCTAACGTTAAAACACGTCTCAAGTTGTTGATCACTGTTTCACTATGAATGCTAGCAGACGTGTCAGTGATGATATGTCGGTCCTGATGCTTACCTGATGGGACTAACCAGATAGCTAGCAAAATTCTGCAGATATAGAATCAAAAGATATGTACCTTTGTAGTCTGTTTTAGATTCGCTTGGATTACACTTTGCTAGAAAAGTTAGACATGTCCCATAGACATAGCTCCCTATGTCTAGTGACTTCTGCTTGTCTAAATATTTAGCTCTGAATGCTCCATTAGCGTGTCTTAGAGGTTTCTTATTATCTTTGTGGGTTCCAGGTGTGTGGAGACCAAGACTTCACAGGTGTGTGGAACAAGAGAAGAAGAAGAAGAAGAGAGAGAGAGGGGGAAGGTAGGCCCAGAGAGACACAGCCATGATTAGCCCGACCCAATGGGACCTGCCCCCAGAGCTGTGCTGCCGGCCCATGGCCTTTGTGGCGTTGACGGGGCTGGACGTGGTGTACAACGCCGTGCACCGTGCCATCTGGGACGCCTTCTGTGCCAACCGCCGCGCAGACCGGGTGCCCATCTCCTTCAAGGTTCTGCCCGGCGACCACGAGTACCCCAAGTGTCGCACCAAGGTGGGTAGTGGCAGCAGTGTCATGGTAAATCTTTATTGATGTATTGGTTATACTCAATTGCAGGAATTATTGGTGGTTAAGAAGTGGGTATGCTGTGTGTCCACGAGAAAAAAAAAGAAGTTTTTAGACTCGGAAGACCTCTGTCAAATCTGGACCACACAAGTGTTGCGGAGAGATACATATTCTCCCGTGTGGAAAAAGACATCACCCGAGCGGGTTATCAATCTGGTATGGAGCGAGTGTTGCGTCACAAGAGTGACGGGCCACGCCGTGCTCTCTTGTTGTTGTCCAGCGGACTTCGTATGAGTGGTACATCCCCAAAGGCGTCCTAAAGACGGGCTGGATGAACAAGCACCTGAACCTGGTGCCAGCTCTGGTGGTGCTGTTCTTCGAGCTGGACTGGGACGAACCCCAGTGGAAGGAGAGGCAGTCGGAGTGTGCCACCAGGGTGGAGATCGTCAGGTAGGCTCCGGAACAGTCCAAAGGATGAATCCCTTTATTCAAATGCTATGACGGTGATGACGGGGAATACTGTAAACTAGCTATGTAGATGACAGCGATATGGAAGGTATTTTGATGTAAGTTAGCATATACATTATTATTTCCTAGTTACTGACTTTGGTGATGGGGTGTTAATGTACTATAGTAATTATGTCCAGAACAGTAACAATGATATGGTTTATTGGACCTGCTGTGTTATTCATGTCTTTGTAGAACCAGCCTACAGGGCAGGAACACCAAGGTAGCGGTGGTTCTGATCCAGAAGAAAACTCCTCTCCCCCCAGGTTGGTGATAAACACCTGTAGAATAGGCCGGAGGGCTATTCTGTTACTCTGGCTTTTATACATGTGTGTGTGCGTGTGTGTCAGGAGAGGACCTGGTTGCCTCAGAGAGGGCTGCGTCTCTGTGTAACGCCTGCGACCTGTCTGGGAAGTCTCTGTTCGTCCTGCCACACACTGACCACCTGGTGGGGTACATCATCAGGTCAGTGTCGCCGCACCCGCTTAGCCTGACGTTGTTATACTCAGAATATGAGTCTGAGAACTCTCCGTTGGGCTGTGACTACGGGGCGTGTTTCAACCGAACTCGTAATACAAATGCCTCTTTGCTCAATTGGATAGACCTACAACAATCAGAGCAACGTAATATGTTGTTTGTTGAAAACAAATTCAACCCAAGCGCTGGTGACGTGGTTGATTACGTTACTGTTGATCATCCGTCCATCATCGTATAAAGCCCGCCCTGACGATTTCATTGGTCCGAACAGCTCCTGTTCGGGTATAGTTTTTCCGCAACCAAGCTACTCCAGACCCAACTTCCCGAACAATTTTTTGGGTGGGCGGGGCTAAGTTGGGCTGGCAGCCAGGCTAGCACCCGCTACTGTCGTAAATAATTATTCCAGTTCCCGTGTATAGTGAAAATAAATCAGAGTGTCGAAGTGAGGAAAATCCTAAGTCCGTACAAGTCAAAAATAAACTAAGTCCAAACGATGAAAATTATTCTAAGTGTTGACCCGTCAAAAATCAGGCTAAGTCCCAACGTTGAAAATTATTCTAAGTCCAAACCAGTCAAAAATCAGGCTAAGTCCCAACAGATGCACTGAAACTCAGAGTATTGATGCAAAGGTTTATTCCAACACAGGGTAAAAAAAGGTATCCAAGTGAGTAAGCTCCCAAGAGCAGACTGGCAAGTTCTCTCCAAACGTCCTCTTATATACTGTATTTTCTGCCTATTATTTGTGTCATTTTTTGCTATTGGTACAACACTGTTGGTCACAGATACATTATGCATCCTCACATTATTGGTACCTTTCTGTTGATGACCATTTCTACGCTTTGTCACCCAATTGGCCCCTATACTAGGGTTTCTGATTACAGAAGTTGTGTCACGTTGGCATCTCTGTCCTTACATAAATCTGACCATGTCCAGGCTCGTGTTGGGTGCACACACATCTTAGACTTTCTTCTAGTTGGTATGGGATGCTTGTGCTTTATAAACATAGAAAACCCCTAGACACAGACCTAGGCCTGACCTGGGTGACAGTTTCAGACTTGGTTTGGAGGAGTTTTCCTGCAGCTTGGCCCTATGTGTACGTTCTAATTTACGGCTAGGCCTCTGCATTCCTTAGAGTGGTACTTCCCTATCTTCCTTTTGCTAAAACCAACGTTTCACACGTCTATTGTTTTTACTCAGTCAGAGCTTAGCATCACATTTCCCATAATACAACTTAGAGTATAATATAAGGAATAATTGAGACATTCACTTTTCAATTAGATAGTTCCATAAATGTAACCCATCTCCATCATTTTCAGCAGGGTGACGTAATTTTCTTCATCACTACCTGTGTGTGTGTGTGTTTGTGTGTTTGTGTGTGTGTGTGTGTGTGTGTGTGTTTGTGTGTGTGTGTGTGTGTGTGTGTGTTTGTGTGTTGCATAACGTGTGTGTCCTGCTGCAGACTGGAGAATGCCTTCTACGAGCACGCCCAGACCTACTACTATACAGAGATCCGGAGGGTCAAGTCTCACAAGGAGTTCCTCAACAAGACCACACATCAGGTAGGCCGCCTCCTCCTGTACCTACTTTTTCTGCTGATTAGCAAAACGTCCCCCCGCGTTTCACCCTTCCTCTTTCTCCTCATTCCACGTCCTCCATCTCCTCTTTCCACCTCGGTCCTCTTTCTCCTCTCTGGCTGCTCTCTGTCTCTCGCTCTCTATCTCTCCCTATCTCTCTTTCGCCTCACCTCTCTCTTCTTCTTCTTCCTCCCATCTACTCTTCTAGCTCGAGCTGGGTCAGTTCCATACCTGGGTGACGAGCACACACAAACATGTCCTTACATCACTCTGTCTGTCTGTCTGTCTGTCTGTGTTGCAGCTGCTATTCGTGAGGCATCAGTTCAAGATAGCGTTCTTCAGTGAGCTCAAACAGGACACTCAGAACGCTCTCAAGTAAGTCCCGCCTGTTGGCGCTGCTCTCCTCTGCCCAGCGATGGCGGGTCGTCCCACTGACTGCCACCTGTCTGTGTGTGGTGCAGGTATTACAGGACAGCCTACAGCCTGGTCCATGAACTCAGAGCTCACGAAACCAACATGCTGGAGATTAAGACCATGGCTGGATTCATCAACTACAAGGTTGTGTGTGTGTGTGGGGGTGTGTGTGGGGGTGCATCTGCGTGCGTGCGTCTCACAGCCTCCATGTCTACCCCTAGATCTGCCGTCTGTGTTTCCAACACAACACCCCGCTGGACGCCATCGCTCAGTTCAGGAAGCACATCGACCTGAGCAAGAAGAAGATCGGGAGCGCTGAGCTGGCCTTCGAACACACCGCCTGGATGTCCAAACAGTAAAGACATGGCCGGAGAATAGATACCGACAAGAATAAAGGGACACTAGATGCACATAGTCCGACCAGACAGTCAGTCCAGTCAGTCCAAACAGACAGTCAGTCAGTCTTTTAGTGGAGTACAAACAGGCAGTGAACCAGTCCTCTCCTTCCCCTCCAGGTTCCAGTCGTTCGGGGACCTGTTTGATGAGGCCATCAAGCTGGGCCTGACAGCCATCCAGACCCAGAACCCCGGCTTCTACTACCAGCAGGCTGCCTGCTACGCCCAGGAGAGGAAGAGCCAGGCTGGCCAGCTCTGCTCCCACCCGGTACACACACACACACACACGTATAGAGGGGCTGGGTGGCAGGGCATGTTCCATATGACAGCTGTGTGCTCTCCCCCTCCTCTCTCCATCCCAGGCCGGCGTGAGCTTCCCGACCTCTGACCCCCAGGACACCCCCTCTGGAGCTCTGGACTTCTACGGCCAGCGAGCCTGGAGACAGGGGCACCAGAGTGAGTCCCAACACGCCACACCGACACACTACAGACACGCCACACCGACACACTACAGACACGCCACATAAACACACTACAGACACGCCACATAAACACACTACAGACACGCCACACTGACACACCACAGACACGCCACACTGACACACTACAGACACGCCACACCGACACACTAGACACACCACATAAACACACTACAGACACGCCACACTACAGACACACCACATAAACACACTACAGACACGCCACACTACAGACACACCACATAAACACACTACAGACACGCCACACCGACACACTACAGACACGCCACACCGACACACTACAGACACGCCACACCGACACACTACAGACACGCCACACCGACACACTACAGACGCCACATGCACTCCACTTGAAACCTGACACTGATGGCACAGGACGCATTGCACACACGCACACACACGCACACACACTCTCCATGCAAGTCCACGTGTGTGTGATGTTGATAGTGGTTGGTCTGTCTCAGGCATTGACCCTCCCGACGGGGAGAAAGAGAAGGGAGGTATCCTGGCTCTACAGCTCAAAGAGAGGGAGGTTCTCCACTCTGTAAGTACACACACACACACACACGCTCACCTACACGCCGACACAAACACACATCTACACACACACTCAGATACACACACTCTCAACCTATGTGTTGATGTTGGATACTTGGGACTACCTCGTTGTTATGATCAGTGACCTATGCTCTTTTGTAAAGCTCTCTCTTGGAAGTCGCTTTGGACAAAAGCGTCTCCTAAATGCATAAATGTAAATGGATACATTCCCATGGATACTGAGTGTTTTTGCATGGGTTCATCCTGTGTAAAGATTGTCAGAGAAGGTTAACTGGGTCCCTGTCTTAGCCGTTACTGTTTCCTACGTCTGTCACAATAATGGCTCGTCGGCGTCTTGAGAAGGTCAGGAGGTCTTTCTGAGAACTCATCCTGTCTCCTCTCCAGGAGCTGATCATTGCCTTGCTCAGCAACGCCGTGGCCCAGTTTAAGAAGTATAAGTGTCCTCGCATGAAGAGCCACCTCAGTGAGTGTGTGTGTGTGGGGGGGGGGGGGCTGTGTGGTGGGTGCGTGTGTGTGTGTGGGGGGGGGGGGGGGGGTGTGCGTGTGGGGGGGGGGGGGGGGGGGGGGTTGTGTGTGTAGTGGGACCATATTCCTGCTTGTTGTCTCAACACTGTCTCTGCCCCCTAGTGGTCCAGATGGGAGAGGAATACTACAATGCCAAGGACTACACCAAAGCCTTAAAGTAGGTCACAGTCAGCAGAAACACACACACACTACACCATCCAACCTAGCATACACACACTAGACCATAGGACCCAGCGCATAAATACATGTATGTGTGTGTGTGTGGGTGTGTGTGTGTGTAGGCTGCTGGACTACGTGATGTGTGACTACCGTACAGAGCGCTGGTGGGCTCTGCTCACCTCCATCCTGAGCACGGCGCTGTGCTGCTCCTACCTGATGGCTCATGTCAAGGACTACATCACCTACAGCATGGAGCTGCTGGGCAGAGGTACACACTCTCAGACACACACACTCTCACACACACATACTCTCAGACACACACACACTCTCACACACACACTCTCAAACACACACTCTCACTCACACACTCTCACACACACTCTCTCACACACACACTCTCACACACACACACACACACACACACACACACACACTCACACACATACATATTAGATCTCACACATCCATCTCACACTCACATCGCATAAGACATAAACGCAATTCCCCCCCCCCCAAACACACACACCCACCCACTGTGGGCCCAGAGGCCAGATCAGTAACCTCCTGTGTCTTTCCCCACTAGCTTCAACTCTTAAGGAAGAACAGAAGTCCAGGATTGAGAAAAACCTCATCCGTGTGCTCATGGTAAGTAGCCCCACCTAGACATAACAGAACATCCTGCCAGCAACAGGGCCCATCCCTGTCCCTAGTGGCCAGACGTGAAGTTCGAGGCTGTCTGTTGGCAGAACGAGGTTCCGGAGGCGGAGCCGGACTGCGAGGAGGCGGGGACTAAGGCTGCCCAGGCTCTGTGGAGTGACCGTGTGGCTCTGGCAGGCAGCAACCACTACACCATCGAGGTCCAGGACTACGTGCCCTTCGGTATGACAGCTAACACCGTCTCACACTCGCACAGCTCGTGCAGGATAGCTTCCTACGTAACTGACATCACAGTCTAATTAACCAGGCTGGCTAGCTACGTTAGTATAAACCTGTAACATCTGTTACAGTCTGTTCTAATGCCTGGCCACTATTCCCCACCCTCACCCCACCCCTCAGTCCAGTGCAAGGCCAGGTTCCTGTCCCCCAGTTTCCACCTGGACGACCCGGTCCAGGTGCAGGTGTTTCTCCGCACCGACTGCCCTCACCCCGTTCGCTTCGCCAAGCTCTGCGTCAGCCTCAGCAACCAGGTACGCCAGCCACCCTCCACCCCCTTCATATCACCCCCCCCCTCCTCCTCACCCTGACACCCAGCCCCTCATTGTGTGTGTGTGTATGTGCACGCGTGTGTGTGTGTGTGTTCAGGAGTACAGCCAGTTCTGTGTGGTGCAGGAGAGCAGCGAGCCCTCCAGTCAGGAGAACCTGTGTCTGCTGCCGGGGAAGATTCGCAGCTACTGCTTCAGCTTCGGAGCCAACACTGAGGACGTGGGCAAAAAGGTCGAGGTGAGCAACAACACGCACACAGTACATGTATATACACACTAGAGTCCGACCGATTTATTGGCAGGCCGATATTATTGGCCGATATTAGGCATTTTCCAAATCGGTATTGACATTTATAATGACTGATGAATTAATATAATGGTATAAAAACTACAACTACAAAAACTATTTAATAGTTTTTGTTAGTTATAATAGTCTTTACGAATTAAACACCCTTCAACCATGTTGAGTGTTGGCGTTGCATAGTTTGTCCACCAGAGGGCACTCTATAACATCCCTGTTGGCAACACTCGTGTTTAGAACGCCACAAACCATACAACCAGCTGATCCAGCCAGATTTGGCAGAGTGTTATGGGAAATCTGTTTAAGTTTTTTTTACATATTTCTGGATTTTTTTACATTCATTTATATATATATATACATATCGGCCGATATATCGGAATATCGGATTTTTACCTGATTTGAGCTAGCATGTGAGCATGTATGTGTGTGTCCCAGATCACAGCGGTGGACCTGATGCTGGGCAGCGAGAGCGGCCGCTGTGTGTTCCTGAACTGGCGAGGCGGGGGAGGGGACGCCGCCTCTACCCAGGAGGCTTTGCAGGCGTCGCGATCCTTCAAAAGAAGGGCGCGTGTCCCTGACCAGCAGACAGACTGGGACTCTGTCACCATCCAGGCCAGCACCATGTGAGAACCAGGGAACTGGGACTGTTAGTTCAGAATAGTGTAACCAGCATATATACAGTGCCCTCCAAAAGTATTGGAACAGTGAGGCCAATTCCTTTATTTTTGCTGTAGACTGAAAACATTTGGGCTTGACATCAAACGATGAATGTGAAACCAGAGATCAACGTTTCAGCTTTTATTTCCAGGTATTTACATCAGGATCTGATGCACAAATTAGAAAATATCACCTTTTTGTTCGAACTCACCCATTTGTCACGTGAGCAAAAGTATTGGAACATATGACTGACAGGTGTGTTTTGTTGCCCAGGTGTGTCCTATTACATACATTATTCAATCAATAAATACCACTGAATGTCTACACTCAGGTTCAGATTGGGTAAGATAGGTTTTGTCTATGCAGACTGTATTCAGAGGTGAAAACAACATGAAAACCGGAGCGCTGTCTTTGGGTGAAAAACAAGCAATTGTGAGTCTTAGAGAAGATGGAAAATCAATCAGAGCCATTGCAGAAACATTGGCCATAGCCAGTACAACCATTTGGAATGTCCTGAAGAAGAAGAAAACTACTGGTGTACTAAGTAACAGACGTCGAACAGGTAGATCAAGGAAAACATCAGCAGTTGATGACAGAAACATTGTGAGAGCTGTAAAGAAAGACCCTAAAACAACTGTTAGTGAGATCAGCAACAACCTCCAGATGGCAGGAGTGAAGGTATCACTATCTACTGTTCGCAGAAGACTTCATGAACAAAAGTACAAGGGCTACACCAGAAGATGCAAACCACTCATTAGCAAGAAGAATAGGAAGGCCAGGCTGGAATTTGCCAAAAAGTACAGAGATGAACCTCAAAAATTCTGGGACAAAGTTTTATGGACTGATGAGACAAAGATTAACTTTTACCAAAGTGATGGAAAGGCTAAAGTTTGGAGAAAGAAAGGAACTGCTCATGATCCCAAACACACAAGCTCCTCTGTGAAACACGGTGGAGGTAATGTCATGGCTTGGGCTTGCATGGCTTCTTCTAGGACGGGCTCATTAATCTTCATTGAGGATGTAACACATGATGGCAGCAGCAAAATGAACTCGGAAGTCTACAGAAACATTTTGTCTGCCAATTTAAGGAAAGATGCAACCAAACTGATTGGCAGAGCCTTCATCATACAGCAAGATAACGACCCAAAACACACTGCCAAAACAACAAAGGAGTTCATCAGGGGCAAGAAATGGAAGGTATTAGACTGGCCAAGTCAATCTCCAGACTTAAACCCTATAGAGCATGCATTTTACCTGCTTAAGAGGAGACTGAAGGGAGGAACCCCACAAAAACAACAACAACTGAAAGAGGCTGCAGTGAAAGCCTGGGAAAGCATCAAAAAGGAAGAATGCAAAAGTTTGGTGACGTCAATGGGTCACAGACTTGCTGCAGTTATTGAAAGCAAAGGATTTGCAACTAAATATTAAGTCTTATTCACTTAAATATGTTTTAAGTATATCTGTTCCAATACTTTTGCTCACATGACAAATGGGTGGATTCAAACAAAATGTGATATTTTCTTAGTTGTGCATCAGATCCTGATGTAAATACCTGGAAATAAAAGCTGAAACGTTGATCTCTGGTCTCACGTTCATTATTTGATGTCAAGCCCAAATGTTTTCAGTCTACAGCAAAAATAAAGGAATTCGCCTCACTGTTCCAATACTTTTGGAGGGCACTGTATATATATATATATATTTTTTGTTTTGTGTGTGTTTAACACACAACTTAACATGGGGGTCTTGTCCACCAGGATCATCTCTAGGGTTCCCAGGATCTCCATCCAGCTGAGCCACCAGCCTCCCGCCCTCAACAACGAGATGTACCTCATCACTGTCTCCATCCAATCACACGAGGACACCGTGGCGAGGGACGTCAAGCTAACCGCCGGACTCAAACCAGGTGAGGCAGCTTTCAGCCATACTGGATGAAACTGGTTTGCAGTATTGGCCTTTGCGACACCTGAATATGGATATGAATGAGACCCTCTTTTCTCCTCTCTTCCCCGTCTCTCCTCGCTCTCCTTGTCGTCCAGGTCAAGACGCTAACCTGACTCAGTCCACCCATGTGACCCTGACTGGCTCTGAGGGGTGCGAGGACCTTCCTGCGTTGCTTCCGGACATCCACATAGGAGACCTGCAGCCGGGACAGACGGTACACACAAGCACACACACACACACACACATACATACACCCCCCACTACGAGTGTGTCTTGGAGCTGCTGTGTGTGTGCGCTGTGCAGGTGGAGAAGAGAGTGTTTGTGCGCTGTGTGTCGACGGGCCCCAGAGTGTTCCTGTTCCACGTGGCCTACTGCATCAGCACCAGCCTGGAGGGACACAGCATCACCTGCCGCTGCCACAAGGTCTGCACACACACCCCGATGCACGCGCGCACACACACACACACAGCCCTCCGCAGGGTCCACATTCACCTGGAAGCACCGCTCAACACACACCTGTAGAAGCACACACACGGTCCCCCCACAGACACACGCACACACTCTTCCACAAGGTCAGGTCACACACCACAACCTCAGAGAGAAATCATGTAAGCGCTTTCTTGATCCTTTGTTTTCTCTCTAGGATGAAACGGTCACCATAGAAACCATCGTTCCCTTTGAAGTGGCAGTGAAGTTTGTGTCCACCAAGGTTGGCTTAATTTGACTGTTGTGTTGTTGTGTCTTTATGTCTGTAGTTCTAGCCAGACTTTTGTCTGCTGTTTGATCCAGACTTGTGTGTTTGTGTGGGTGTAGTTTGAGCCTCTGGACCGTGTGTATGTGGACGTCCCCTTCCTGCTGATGACTGACATCCTGTCAGCCTCCCCCTGGCCCCTCCTCCTGGAGACCAGCCAGCTGCAGCTGGCCCCCACCCTGACCCCCCTGGACCAGCCACAGTCCCAGGTGGAACAAGGTATGTACACACCACCCACACTCTCACCCCCAACCTCACCCAAGCACTCACCCCTCATCCCAACTCACCCCCAATCTCACTCCAGCACTCACCCCCACCCTAGCTCTGTTGGAGGTGAGATCTACTCTACTCCACTCTAATCCTCCACTTGCCTGTCTGCCCATCTCCCCCTCCTGTCTCCCTCCAGTGGTGCTGCAGACAGGGGAGTGCGCCAGCGAGTGTTTCTGCCTGCAGTGCCCCCCGGTGGACAACGGCACCAGCAGCGTGGCCTCGGGACAATACCTCATCTCCTGGAAGAGGTGTCTACTCTGACCCTGCGACGCACGCGGGCGCTTTCAACACACTCCGAGAAACCCACACCGGCTCCCTCTCATGCCCTCTGTGTGTGTGTGTGTGTTTGTGCGTTCCAGGAGCTCATCTACAGAGGCGTCCGTGGTCCAGACCTCCGTCCCCCTGCCCCACGTGCTGGTGGAGACCATCCCTCTCTACGTCCATGCAGGTTAGGGTCCACCCCCTCTGCGGCCGCACGGTGACCGCTGAGCAGCTCTGGACCTCTGGACTGTCTCAAACCAGGCGGAAGCTCACCCGCTGCAGAGCTTTAATACTTCCTAATAGTTCTAGATTTAGCTAATGCAGTAGAGTACGGTGTTCATTGAGTGTGTGTGTGTGGTTCCAGACCTGCCATCGTTTGGCCGCGTGCGGGAGTCCCTGCCAGTGCAGTACCACATTGAGAACCGAACGGGGCTGGTGCAGGACGTGGAAATAACCGTGGAACCCAGCGACGCCTTCATGTTCTCTGGACTCAAGCAGGTGACCCAAACTCTCTCCTCAGCCCCTCAACCAAGAGGAAGGGAAAGCAGGGAAGAGAGGGAGAAGGGGGTGAGGTAAAGAAAAGGAGTGAAAAGAGGAAGGAGGGGTAACAGGAAAGGAGACACATTTCCTCTGATTCTGGACACTCAGTATCTAGGCGTTGACCCTAACCCTAACCCCCTGACCCCAGAGTGTGACTGATCATAAACCAGGCCTGTGCTCTGGAATCAGCTCCTAACTAATGTTCAACAGGTTCCACCACCACCAGCGCACGACCCCCCTCTCAGCTACCATCCCATTAACCTCCCACTAGCTCGTTTGAACCACATCCAGGTCTCTGTGTTTGATTCCCCATGTCCCAAATGTGCCGAGTAATCTTGTCTCCTCCGACAGGTCCGTGTGCGTATCCTACCAGGGGCACGGCAGGAGATGCTGTATAACTTCTACCCCCTGATGGCGGGCTACCAGACACTCCCCCTGCTCAACATCAGCCTGCTGCGCTTCCCCAGTCCGGCCAATCAACTGCTGCGACGCTTCCTGCCCTCACGCATCTTCGTCAAGGTAGGTGACACGATTGAATAACTAATACAGCTTCTTGGGGGGGGGGGGGGGAACGTCTCCTGAACAATGAAGTAAGTTTGGAGATCTAGGTGATTGGAAACAAGTGTCTTCTACTTACCGAACCTGAACATTTCCACATTGGAAAAATCCTGTTGGAAACAGATTGTGGAGATGCTAGTTAACCCTTTTCACCTATGGCACACAGAAGCTACTACATTGAAACTATACTGTACAAATCTATGAAACCTTAATTTGGGCAAGCTTGTTTTTTAACCCACAAAAACATGGCATCATGATTAGGATTTGCCGCAGAGAGTATAAGGTAGCACTGCTGATGTTGTGTGTCAAAGCTACTTGTTGATCAGTTGTTGGTTTTGTGTTTCAGCCTCAAGGCAGACCGGTAGACAACACCTCTATTGCTGCAGCCTAAGAACTACAATTCCCATTCACGTGCTGTTTGAAGCAAATTGGTGTTGCGGGTTATCAAACTTGAATATTTAAAGATATTCTTAGCTTGCTGTCAGTAAAGAAACTCTGTTGGTGAACTTTGACTATGAAAAATAAAGTTTCAAAATGAGAGAAGCAACAATAGTCAGTGCTAAAAATAAAACACTCAAGGTTATGTGTATCTTTACTTTTGTTAACATTGTGCAATCCATTGCTAAATCCACTTTGATTTTAGTACAGTACTTTAAGTATGAAGTAGCTTCAAATCCCATTACTGCAGGCTGCTTGAGAATGACAACTTACCAGCTCCGCCAGCCTGTAGTTCTGGTTTGCACCACTTTATGGAAGACTTCATAATAGAAATAGTCTGTCTGGTTGTGTGACTGACGTATGTCTCTGCTGATAACCTCTTAAATCAAGTCATGACAAAAGTGTGGCTCTACAAGTTGGCCTCCACATTGTTGTAAAGAAAATCCCTCACTAAAGCAGTTCTCATCAGTATCACATGTAGGGATGCTTAGGTGTGTGTGTATGTGTATGCATCTGTTGCATATGTGACTAAGTAATTCTGAGGAAGGGTTTAGGCTGTCCAGCATTAAAGGATTGTAAACTTCTAACTATTGAATAAACTATTTGAAAGTTTGTTTTGCTCTGTTGAATATTTTAAACAGTTTACAAAGTGGACTGAAATGTAAGTCCACTGTGTGTGGAAAGCCCATTGTTCGTGCATGTGTGTGCACAGAATAGCTTGTGTTTGTGTGTCTCTGGCAATCATGGCTGTTCTGCTTCGCTAGAGCCACGCTGACCTCTGACCAGGTCCTGTGTTCAACACATCACAGGAGGTCTTTCGTCCTCTGCTCTAAAAAGAGCTGGGCAATGTTTGCCAACCCATATGGCCATGGTGTATCTTGGATCCCAACACTGACTACAGGCAAAGATGCAGGGTTAACAGCAGGAAGACAGTTCCACACACATGCTCTCTGACCAACTAATCTACTCTCTGTAGATCATTCAGGACATTGGCCTTCTGTAAAGTTCCTTGTGTGGTGGTTTGTTACCTGGAGAGGTGAAGAAGGCAATAGAAGAAAGGTAAGAGGTCCAGGTCAGAGGGCTCAGCAGCTTTTTGCTGGGTCACGTGCCCCAGTATAAATCTGCTGTGCCCCAGTACAATCAAAAGTTTTAACAATTTACTTTATTAGTCAGTGCGTTCATTTAGATTGATAATCCCAGAAAAAAATGTATGCAGTACTTCTCAACGCTTGTAAAATCAAAGCAGTTTAACCAAATACAAAAACCGATGCCTGCAGAATTCCATGTCATCATGTGCTCTTCTGAGCTGAGATGGGTATGGCTGCAGCCTGCAGCCTCCCGTCTCATGCCCTCCCGTCTCATGCCCAAGCTGTCCAACGGTAAATTCAGAGGGTCAAAAATACTAAATCGCAAATAAAGGTACGTTTGTGAGCACGTCTGTTGCAATAAATTGAAAAACTTGAAATATATATTTTTTTTAATATAGTTTGCTGATTTCTGGATGTTATTGTTCTGTCCCTGATGTTAACGTAGGCTATATTTGATGAAACCTGCGATGACCTTCATTTAAAACGGCATCAGCGTTTTATGTTGACATTTGTTAGCGAATATTAGATAACGTTACCTAGAGCAATTTATGTTTGCAGACTTTGATGGTTTCTTTTTGTGATTTTCCTCAAGGTACACATCAGTGTCTTTATAAAAAAAGAACACGCCGCAGGTGACAAATTCCACTGTGTGCTGTACCGACCAACATTGTCCCCCAACCGTCGTGGTTAGCCTTATCTTAACCCTTGACCTCTGCTACGACTCCTGGCCTTAAACTAATCCTAACCTCAACCGTTGTTGTGACGCCTAAACTCAAACGGGCCTCCCAGGCTGCAGCCGTAGAATTGATAGTCTAGCAACAAAAAAACCACATAGACCAAAAACACGTAGACCAAAGCAGGGACGGACTGGGGAAAAAAAAGTTGTCCGTCCCCCCCCCCCCCCATACATCTTGTGCCGCCCCTTACCCCGCCTGCCGCCCCGAGAGTACACGGAACGAGTGGCACAAGCTATAGTAAGGCCGAATCCCAATACTCCCCCTTACCCCTTCCCCCTTACCCCTTCCCCTTAATTTACCCCTAGCCCTTGGCCCTCGAAAGTAAGGGGTAAGGGCTACATAGCCCTAGGAAATGGGACGGCACTTGGTTACAGGTACGTCATCTAGCACGTATCGATATCTCCAAAGCAAGTAGTGTTATGCACTGATATTAAACGAAATTCGCTGCTAATGGAGTTTACTTAGAACTGTAGACATGCTATTCAAAGAAATGTGGGACTGTTGTGCAATTCAAAACTAACTAACATTAGCGTACCAAACTAGCGATTTTTTGAAACGTTTCAATTAGGAAAATGGTTGCAAATATGTATGTTCATGACTTTGTTCTGTTTTAGGACTTGGTCTTACAATCCCTGGTTGATTTGCACTCCTGAGATGTGAAGTGGGTTGACGCAGACATTCGAGGTGTTTCCGGTTAAGAGTCATGGTGCTGTCTGTGGGACAAAAGGGTTGAAAAGCCTCATTGGAGTCATCAGGTGGGCACCCTCCTTCCCCGGTGTTTCGATGATAGGCCCACAACACCTCCAGAGGGCTCATCGGCAACACCTGGCGTCCCAGATGTGCCCCCCTCTGCTTTAACCCTTCTGCTCCACAGATGCTATTTTGGGGTCCAGGTGGCATCTTTCCTCTTCCCCTACAGCCACCGGCTTGCCAATTCAGCAGCGCTTGAGAGGGCTTTGATGGCTTGGCGTTGGGCTTGGCCTCGAATTCCCAAATCCCTAAGCAGCCTGGTAGTTGTCTTACCCACAAAGCCTCTGCAGCCGACTTCCACTGGGCAAACTTTGGCTTTCCAGCCACGTTGCTCAGCATCAGCTGCCAGCTCAGCATACTTAAGGCTCTTTCGTTCATAGGCCTCCTCTACAGCGTCCTCCCAGGGCACAGTCAGCTCTATGATGTACACCTTCTTAGTTTAGGAGGACCAGAGCACGAGGTCTGGTCTGAGGTTCGTAGTGGCGATCTCTGGTGGAAAGTAGAGCCTTTGACTCAGATCCACCACGAGCCTCCAGTCTCGCGCTCCTCCCAGCTGACCGAGGTCTGATGTTGTACTGGCCTTGGTCTTGGTTGGCTTTGCACCTTCACAGACGAAACCTCTTGCAGATGTAGGATGGGATGATGGGGGTAGGGCATTGATGGTCGTTCTTCTGGTCTCCAGCATAGCAGCAAGGCACTTCAGCACTTGGTTGTGCCGCCAGGTGTAACGGCCTTGAGTCAGGCCTGTCTTGCAGCCAACCAGGATGTGTTTAAGGTTTGCTGAAGATGGGCAGAGTGGGCACGTTGGATCTTCTCCGTACCATTGTTGAAGGTTACTGGGAGATGGCAAGACATCATACGTTGCTCGTAAGATGAAGCTGGTGTGAAATGCTTCCATACTCCACAGTTCCTTCCAAGAGAACTTCCTTCTCTCAACTCCCTCCCACCTCATCCACTGTCCCTGTTTCGATTGGGAGACAGCCTTTGCGCACCTTGTTGCCTGCTCTAGCCGGCGCACCTCCTCAACGACCAGACCTCTGCACTGAGATGGAGCTGCCTTGTGCCAAGATGGTCCGCTCTCTCCAAGGCCAAAGCCTCCTCTCCCCTGTTGTACAAGGCCAATGATGTCACGGTGCCTTAGGTCTGCCTTTGCCTGCTGTGTAGCTGCGCTTGGAGTCCATTTCCTTCCGGTCGCCAGAGTAGGAGCTGTTTGGGCTACACATGGGTCACGGGATTCCGTTAGTGTCATTTCCAGCCTTACTTTGGAGCACTTGAATTCCTCTGTAAGACTGGACACAGGCAGCTCCAGAATACCTCTTCCATACAACCCTATGTTGCTGAAGCACCTGGGAAGACCCAGCCACTTTTTGGCAAACGAGCTGATCAACCTCTCCAGTTTTTCAACCTTTGAGATAGGGACCTCATAGATGGTAAGAGGCCACATCAGCCGGGGTAGAAGACCGAATTGGAGGCACCAGAGCTTTAACCTGCCAGGAAGCAAGGACTTGTCGATTCTCTCAAGGCCGCAGATTGTGTCGTGCCTAAGCTGGTCCACTTGAACTTTGTCCTTGAGGTTGGCATCGTACCAGCGCCCTAAGCTCTTCACTGGGTTCTCTGACACTGTTGGTATGGGTTCCTCGCCGATGTAAAAGCGCTGCTCTGACAGCTTACCCTTGACAACTGATATGCTCCTGGATTTGCTTGGCTTTATCTTCATCCGGGCCCACTCAATGTTCTCCTGGAGCTTTTTCAGCAGTCGTCTAGTAGTGCATGGCATGGTTGTTGTGAGTGTGGTCATGTCATCCATGTACGCTCTGATGGGAGGGAGACGAAGACCAGCTTTGAGCTGCTGACCTCCTACCACCCATCGGGAGGCTCGGATGATGACCTCCATTGCCATGGTGAAGGCCAGAGGGGAGATGGTGCATCCTGCCATGATCCCTATATCCAAACGCTGCCATGCTGTGGCGTACTCCTCAGTTGTGAGGCATAGCTGGACGTCCTGGAAATAGGATTTGACAAGAGTGGTGATAGCCTGTGTGATGCTGAACAGGTCAAATGCAGTCCACAAGAGATTATGAGGAACTGAACCAAAGACGTTGGCGAGGTCCAAGAACACGACATGGAGATCTCTTCCCTCCTTTTTGGCAGCTTGGATTTGATGCCATATCATGTTTGTATGCTCCAAGCAACCAGAAAAGCCTGGTATCCCTGCTTTCTGCACTGTTGTGTCAATGTATTTGTTTCTGTCTAGGTACGCAGCTAGCCTGTGAGCTACAATGCTGAAGAAGATCTTGCCTTCAACGTTTAGGAGGCTGATGTGTCGAAACTGGTTGATGTCAGCAGCGTCCTTCTCCTTAGGGATTAGGACGCCTCCGGCCCTTCGCCAAGCTGTTGGTATTGTTTGTTTCTGCCACACCACCTTCATTAGCCTCCAGAGAAAGCGCAACACATCTGGTGCATTTTTATAAAACCGGTAAGGGACTCCGTTAGGCCCAGGAGAGGATGCAGCTCTTGCTCGACGAACAGTTCTTTCCACTTCACTCCACTTGGGAGGACATACGTCTAGCTGGTGCTCTGGAGGATGTATTGGTGGCATGTCCGGTGGAAGGGTGATCTGTTCGCACCGGTGGCTGTCAGTGTGGATTCTTTTCAGATGAGCTTCAAGATCTTTCCTTGTTGTTATGAGTTTGCCGCTTTTCTCTGACTCTCTGTATATAACACAAAACAAGACTGTCATGATTTTTTAATCAATTAATTAAGCCCTAATTAGTCTTAGCCCTTCCCCTAGCTTCAAAAGAGTATTTTGGACACCAGCTCTCACGGGAACGCGCAAAACTAAGGGTAAGGGGTAAGGGGAAGGGGTAAGGGGGAGTATTGGGATTCGGCCAACACTCCAGTGTAGGTAATTTAAAAAAAAGCTCACTGCATTACAGCCTTTTCTGCCTTCTGCTGGGGATGAGAACTGAAGAAGAGGTCAAATGTGTCTGACTTTTGCCTGGTGAAATAATCAAAATCTTGGCCTTCACTATATCCCTGTCATCTTGGCCTTGACTTTCTCTGTCAATCTGGCTGCTATCTCTGTCACTGTCATGTTCAGCCTACATGAGTGGTAAATAGGGATTATTATGTTAGTGTGTTAAACCATTGACACAACTCTATCAGCAAACTAAGGTAGTATTTAGTATTAATGCCCCATGTGAAAAAAAGTAAACTTAAATATATTACATGTAGGCTACTAAGTATACTTTTTGTTCTTACCACTATTGGTTAGTAGCCTATACTCAAAGTTTATTTGATACGTAAACTTTAAATACATGTGCTAAATTGAAATACCCTATTTTTGTACTTATATTAAAGTGTAACTTACAGTGTACCTTGTACCCTGGGTCTTATCTTGGCGCTGGGGCCCCTGGCTGCTTCCAGCAGCAGGATCATCAATCTAGACAACATTAACATTGTTTACAATGTAAGTGTTGTGTGTTACAAGGTGATTTTAGCATAACAAGCTAGCTGGTTAATTGACATAAGTTATTAGAAATGATAAGATTGCCCTCTTTACAACTACCACAATGGATAATTTGATTGTAAGCAAGTAAATACGATTGACATGTTAAAATAGATCATCTCGATGATGTCAACCGCGCCAGCTTGCTTATTTTACCAGATCATAACGGTCTCAATTTTGGACATTTATCTACCTAGGTTGATGTTAGCTAGGCTAGCTTGTAGGGAACGTTACCTCATCTGTGAAAAGCAAGCTAACTTTGGCCAAACAGCACAATTTACCGTCGTATCACTGTCACCTGTCGGTGGTTTCCCAAATAAATTAGAGATTTTTAAACATTTCGATGCACCTTCCTCCAGACCTCTTTTCTTTTTCTCTGCTTTTCAACTCCACCTTTGCGTTTGGGTGCCGACATCCTATGGCCTATGGAGGATTATAGGGGGCAAAACTAAATAAATAAATACTTGGATAAATAAATAATTATATAACACAAAGCTTAAATAAATGACACAAAATATAGCCTATAAATGTCACATGTATTTGTGTGTATATATATATATGTTTACGTTTTCATGTGTTTACATTTATTCATTTATACTTACATTTATTCATTTATACTTATATTTATTTATTTATACTTACATTTATGTATTTATACTTACATTTATCCACGGTGAAACTTCCTGCAGCAAAATAAATCTGTCGTCCCCCCGTCACCAAGTCAGGGGGCGGGTCAAAGCCTCTGATTGGTGAATGAACAGTATTACACACCAGGCAGGCTCAACCAGTCGATCAAGCTCTCTTCAAGCTAGAGGGATCCTCTATCGCCTCACTCTACAGCTGCTACTCAGTGTGGAATGAAACTTAAGTATCGATCTTATCACGCTATCAATCAGGCTATTGATACCAACGTTGGTATCGATAGTTGCCGGGTTTCCCAACCCGGCCACTGTCGGTCTTAAGATCGATATGCCCACCCCTATGCTGTATCATCTCGCTGAGGGTCGTGAACACATTTTCATTGATGTCTGTGTCAGTTAGGGCCAATATCATTCCTATAATTTCAGCGAAGCTCTCAATATGATGTAAAAACTGGCAGGTGCCTCCATCTCTTCAGCCTCCGCCAACATTTCGACCACTGTAGCATTCAATATTTCATTCATTGAATCCGCACAAGGTGCTGCCACCTTGGAATAGTCAAAAGCAGTCGATTCAAGTTGAACCACCAATCAGAGGCTTTGACCCGCCCCCTGACTTTGTGACGGGGGACGACAGATTTATTTTGCTGCAGGAAGTTTCACCGTGGATAAATGTAAGTATAAATACATAAATGTAAGTATAAATAAATAAATAAATGTAAGTATAAATAAATAAATGTAAGTATAAATGAATAAATGTAAACACATGAAAACGTAAACATATATATATATACACACAAATACATGTAACATTTATATATTTTGTGTCATTTATTTAAGCTTTGTGTTATATAATTATTTATTTATCCAAGTATTTATTTATTTCGTTTTGGCCCCTATAATCCTCCATAATGGCCGACATGCTCTCACTCTCAAAACAACTTTGTCTGCTCGCGAGCCGAATGATGAGCCGAGTGACTCGATCGGCTCGCTCTAACTATTTTCCATATTACACAGCTTGAACACGTATAACATAGGCTATAATATATAAAGTTGTCAAGGCAACACGTTATACGTTTTGAAGCTGTGATATATGGAAAATAGTGATGTCAGAGGGAGGGCCGGTTGGTGATGAAAGTGGGCCGTTATTTTGGACCATCCGAACCCCGTCGGCCCACCGGGGATTCCCCCGGTATCCCCGATGGCCATTCCGCCCCTGGACCAAAGTAGGAAGGAGAAATTGCGGACCAGACGAGCTTTTATTTTGAAAAGTAGAAACATGAGACGGGAGTGCATGAGACGGGAGTGCATGAGACTGGAGGGCACAAGGCGGGAGGGCTGCAGGCTGCAGCCATACACTCTTGTCTGAGCTTGCCAAATAGCCACTAGGCCTACAGCACGCACACAGAAGTCCAGGTGTCGGACTCGGACACAGAAATTGAGGTAGGCTAAGTAAACATTACAAAACGAACAGAACCGATCAGTAGCGGAGGGAGGGTGGGGGCGGGGCGCCGAAAACCCCGGGCCCCGCACCCGAGGGGACCCCCGATGTAGGCTATATTTGTTCTTCTTCATAATTTCTCTTTGGCAACAAAACGTTGATTGTATCCATGGTAGACAATTTTACTAAATATATATAGGCCTACATTTTCCGAAACATTTTTCTCATCCCGATGCTCATCGGAAAGTTAGAGCGCTTGCTTGCTTGGGCTTCTATTCGAGGATCTGTCTAAGGCCGATGATGTGATTGACGAATTTGTTCCATTTCGTAGGCTACTGTACCGTGAGCTGAGCATGGAAAAACATGAACTAAACACACACATCATCCCACCTTTCTCACTGACAACGACATGGACCGTGCTTTCCCCAACCTTTCCATTCTCTATCGCATTTACAATTCCGATAAGCAGTGGCAGAGAGGATTTTCAGCCGTCTGAAGTTGATAATGAGTTTCTTGCGATCAAACATGGGAGAGGAGCGGCTGTCCAATTTAGCGCTGCTGTGCATCGAGAGGGACATTGAGATTGACATTAACAAAGTAATCGCCAGATTTGCTAACGATAAGAACAGACAGGTGATGATTTAAATAGGCAGGGCATTTGTTGTGACCTATGTTTCATGTCTGCATATAGCCTATATTCTGCCTTTGTAAAATTAAAGTTAAATAATGTGTTTTTGTTTTGACCTGTGTGTATGCTATGAGTTTGCTGGTTTTGAATATCCCAATAGCTTACATGCCAGTTCGGAAAAGAAAATGATTATGGAGTTCAATTGTAGCATGCGGTAGGTGGCCTACTGCAGTGCGCGTCACGCGTTTGTGTAGCGCACTTGTTTTTTTCATGGGAGCTTGCTTCGCGCGTGTAGATCGACCCAAATTGTTGCTGAACGAATTGTAATAGAGGCCTATGTTTGTTTATTATAATTTGTCACTGTTAGGATAACTATAGGCTACTGTATTTAACTTCATTTTGGGGGGCTTATGACCTCTTCTTGAATTTGAATATAATGTATTGGTAAATGGACAGATCATTAAACCCATTTATGCATGGATTTGTGTAGGCCTACAGTATACTGTGCGTGAGAAGTTCTAATGATGGCTGAATGTGAGCCTACTTGCCTACATTTTGTTTGCACATTATGGGCTATGCAAACACATTTATTAGGCTAATATATGCTGTTCACATAGAGGTTGCCATTGGTTACTTTTTATTGCTATATTTTATAAATTTAAATACCCCCTGAGACATAACCCTTGCTCCGCCCCTGCAACCGATCATGTTATTTTGACTAAAACATAAAAACAATATTACAGGAAGCTCATAAAACAGTATCTGCGCTCAAATGAATACGAAAATGAATGCGCGCTGGCATTAACGTCCCGGTCAAAGACCGAGGTGAAGTTAGTTTCATATTCGACATTCGTCTCACATTCGGAAAACTTTGCTGTCGCGTTAGGGACCGGGTGAAAACTATATAGGCTACCATTTTGAAAAATTATGACTTTTATAAAATGTTTATGAATATAAAACCTCAAACGAACAGTATTCCAACAATGTCTATACCTCTCCCTGCCACCACAGCTGATATCAAACCTGCGTCCCTGAACTGTTGTAGGCTATAGTGGGTTAAGCAAGGGGAGTTTCTATAGCCGAGTAGTATTGTGCAGAGCACGCTTGGAAGAAAAAATAAATAGGGGCCTGTGCCTCAGTAGAGTTTTATGTCTAACAA
The DNA here is from genome assembly GCF_021917145.1 of Hypomesus transpacificus. Taxonomy (NCBI): domain Eukaryota; kingdom Metazoa; phylum Chordata; class Actinopteri; order Osmeriformes; family Osmeridae; genus Hypomesus; species Hypomesus transpacificus. Next base: position 12,377,950 of record NC_061060.1, on the reverse strand, counting down.
CGCCTCTGGGGCTCAGTGAGAACGAGCAGCAGCTGTAGTCAAGAATAGAGATAAGTGTACCTCTTAAACAACTTAAGAGATACTGTAAGGGTGTATCTGTCAGCAGGCAGGCCGGAAAGAGTCACGACAACTATAAAAAAGGTTTGACTCGGTTGTTTATTAGCTCGACGTCGGATCATGCCAATCCACAACAGAGTGGCGAGTATGTGTGAGAAACATCTCTCTTCAGAGAGCTTAAATACAGTTGCTGGACATGTTCAAACATAGAATGCATAGAATTGCTTCCTTAACGGGTCTTCAGTGGTCAGTATGATACACTAGAACGTTCAGCAGGTGAAGTGGTCGTTAATTAGCCTACGTTCAAGTCCCAGTTTGTACATGTTTTGCCTTACTGTCTCCTAACTGTCTGGGCTGTGTGCTATATTCTTCTCAGTGGAGGCCTCGCTGCAGGACCTCTTGACCTTACAAATACTTAGGCTGTACATGTAGCCTACACAGAAAATCTGCTTATCAGTTCCTAAGCCTGCACCCTCTGAATCACTCCGGAATCAAGTTGGATTCCCATCACAATTATTAATGGTGCATGAGTTATCAGTAGTGTTGTTTTTGGCGGCCTGTTTTAATTTTTAGTTTTAGTCTAGTCTTTGTGTAAAGCTGTCATTTTAGTTTTTATTAGTTTTAGTCACGTTCATCCTCTTTTTAGTCTAGTCAAGTTTCAGTCGACTAAAAGTCTGAGCATTTTAGTCTTATTTTAATCAGACTTATCCATGACTATTTTCTAATTGTCTATTTTGAGTCAATGTTATTTTAGTCTCTTTTTAATCAAAACAAAGGTAGTCTAAGCAGCTGCTTAGTAGTCTCGAGAAGCATGTTAATGCCAAAACCATTTGTTTAAGGCCTATTGGTCTAGATTAGAATAAGGTATTCAAAGTCATCTTGTTGATGCCAAATTCAGTTCTGTGTGAGGTGAATGACAAAACAGTATTTGGCCAACAAGGGATGCTTAGTACATGCAGTCAGGTACTAAGAACCCACTTTACACTCTCCCATACAAATACACACGCACACACACAGTAGCTAAACACACTAGTCATACATGGTAACCCACTTTACACTCTTACAAACAAACACACACATGCTAGTCACACACGTTTGTCTCAGACTCGGTTTCAGCTCCAGTGGCTATAACGTTGAAAGCGAACGTCTAAAGCTAACGTTAAAATGAGACACATTAAGCACAGCCTCATGAGTTAACTAACAATAATAACGCGACTAAACGAGACGAAATAACGTTATAACATTTCGTCTAGTTTTTATTTTGTAAACTACATTTGTCTCGTTTTTATTCATCAACTATATTGCATTATACATTTCATTATAGTCATCGTCACATCCCCAGCATTTACTTTGCGTCTCTTCTCGTTTTCGTCACTTGATAAAGGTTTGTTGACGACGATATTTAGTCATAATTTTCGTTGACAAAAGCAACACTAGTTATCAGCCACTTGTAACCTATAGGCCTACTCGCATAACCAAAACCCCACTCCACACTTGACAAAGAATGAGTAAAAGATCATGCGTCTAATCTACTCTACTCATCACACTTAGACAATCACTTGGTCAAAACTCCTTTTTCTGTTAAGGATAAAATCACCAAATGTCATCTAGTGTGACAAAACTAATTCACAACACTCACATGCTAAATATTATTCCTCAGTACATCCCTAAGACTAGGAAGGCTGTAAACTTTTAAAATATAAATCAACATCACAAGCAAAAAAGAGAATGTCTTCGTTCTTGTCACGCCTCTGTGTGTGTTCCCCTGTTTTGTTTGGTCCGCCCCCTCCAGGTGTTTCTCGTCTCGTCTGCTCGTTATGGGGTATTTAGTCCGTTATGTTTGTCCTGTGCCAGTTCGTCTTGTGTGTTTCCCGAGATGTCCCAGCCGGTTTCTCTCTGTGTTCCCAGTATCAGTATTTTGATTACCCGAGTACCAAACCCTGCCTACCAAGTACCTGATTCAGCCTGCCATCTGTCTGTGCCTTATCAAGACTCCACTGTGTACCGAACCTTGCCTGTCCGTCACCTGAGTCAGCCTGTCGATTTGGACTAATAAACAACTGCTACCTATCTACCTGCCTCTGCTTTCTGCATCTGGGTCTACCTCTGTGCGTGAGCCGTGACAGTTCTGTGGTTCAGCCGAACTCGAATTCCTCTTTTAGGTATGACCTCTCCTTCTCCATCTGTTTGACTCAGTTGTAATCATGATTAGATATGTCATGGCATGCTACACTATCTCTCCTAATCAACATTGTCTATGAAATGTATTGCTGAAAATGAATTTTCATAAGAAGTATCAGAACGTCCTCTAATGAATTGGATATTCACCGCTATGTTCCCACAAGTTATTACCGCTGCGTCAGTTATAGAATTCCCAGTGGAGTATCTATCTTCCCTTCTTTTCACTGATCTCATGGTCCTTCCCTGGATTGGTATTAGTGCCAATGTCTCCCTTGCTAAATATCACGAACAAAAAGAGAAGAACAACACCCTATTCATACTCATGATAGTGAAATATTAATGTGGAGGTGAGAAATATTACCCTTCCTTCGATGTTCCGTCTGTTTCATCCTATAATGCATCTGCCATAGGAAGCACTCATTGAAGTCGAGACACATGGATCCCTTGTGGTTGACCTTTAACCTTAACCGCTGTTCTGGTGGCCAAAAGAATCTTCATTTCCTCATTCCATTGAATGACTTCTGCAATGGAAGAATTCAAGTGGCACTGTGTAGATCTGAATTATCAAGAGATGTGGTTTCAATACAATTTATTTAGATTATACAATTACATAAGATTAAACAATGCTTTGCTGATCAGTCATTAACGAAGAAGGTGCCATCCACACAGATTGTTCGTAAGACTGATGAAGAACAACCCTAAAACCCTGCCTTATATAAACTTAGAACAAACAAAACCATAAATACCTTAAGACAATCTGAGTGTCCCTTCTACAGAGCAAACTACACCACAGAGCCTCAGTTTCTTACATTCGAGTTTCTATAACAAAGGAACTTACTTTTTACCGCTTAAAGAAACATAGATATTGTAACCATGTCAAAAAATGCCATTACACTTCAGGACAGTCTTTGAATGTGGCCTTGCTCAATTTTGCATTGTGAACCGCATATTCAAAAATCCAATTTCTGCAATAGTTCACCGATCCTAGGAAAGACAACATTTCAGTTTTATTCCTTGGTCGTACAATGTCCTTAATTCTTTTCACTCTTTCCTGTGACAAAATCGACATTCCCAGATAGTTCTCTGATTCTTGACGAAATTGGAGTTTAGCAAGTGAGGCCCAGTGTCCAGTGTCCACCTGTTGCCAATGTTTGAGCAGGGCTCTCGAATCTGAGACACATCCTGTCTCATTTCTGGCCGCCATCAGAATATAGTCCACATATATAAATAAGTCCCTTATTGCAATAAGGTCGAGTTCCATGGGAGTGAATTGTGCCAGGTGCCCATTAATTATTGCACTATAGACAGCTGCTGAATCAACATAGCTTTTTGGAAGGCGTGTCCAAATATATTATTGTTGTAATAGACGGTCAATAAAAAGGTTAATCCCCTCTCCTTTGTCTTTGAATAAAGGATACTGTTTAATAATTATATTTTAACATTACCATACCGAATCCATGGTTCAACGTCAGTCTGCACATGTTCAATAAAGAAATGCATAGGTTCCAAATTCCATTCGTCCAAATGATACAACTATAAAGATTCCTCATAATCTGTGGGCTTTAATAAATATTGATTAAATGCATCTATCAAATGAGGGACATCAACTGATTTCAGATTAACAATCCTAGTAACTGCAGCGACATCACAATAGATGAATTACTTAATACCACTAATGGTAGACAATGCCTGCACAAACTCAACATCACCGAAAATAGACTTAGCTCTGTGGTATGTCTTTACACTACTGGAAAAAAGCTGAGGTATGTGAATCGCTATCCCATCCCGTAAACATAAGATGGTTACATTCAATTTACTCAATAAGCCCAATAATGCCATTGGAAAGGTTGCTCTAACAATGAAAGAATGGTGTAATGTGTAATAATAAAAAGTTATCTTCTGTTTTTCTCAAACAGGACAGAGGGTGGTTTCTACATCAACTATAAAGGGAATTTGTTTTCCTGCTATACTCAAACTTAATTGCGGTATTTCATATGGTATATCTGAAACATGAAATTGTAGAGCATTAATCCTACATTTAACATCGTCCAAGTCCATGGCTGTATACAGCGTCACTTCTCCCACATCAAGTCTGTCAATCTAGTGTGTGGCCTGTGGTGCCGCTATTTGGTCTTGGTGGGGTCGTGTTCCATGTGCTTTTGTGGGGAGGGGCGATCCTCTCCTCGAGCACATTTCCCTCTCTCATTTTTCCTTCTTCGGAACGAATGACTTGCGAATAAAATGTATAGTTGGAACTTGTTTTAAATGTAGATCAATTTTGAGTGACTCTGACATGGCATGATCCTTGCGTGGTCTCTGTCCTGAATTTAATTACCATAGGCACATAAAGTGTACTTGATAGGCACCCCATGTTTTGCCTACACGTTTAGTAAAAGAAAAATGTTAGTAGCTAATATCGTAGGTCAAACCTTTTATTTCTTTATGTTCATTTGTGTATTTATCTTTAATCTTTAACTATCTTTCATGAAGAATTATTTCTTTATATTCATAAATTTAGCACTTCAAGACTGTAATTCATATGACACAATTCGTTGTCAGATCTTGGGAAACATTGCTCGAGCCTTACAGCATACTTCATTGAAACGTCTCTTTCAACGTATTATTTTATAACAGCGTAACCAACCATTACCCTACGGATCTAAATCGTATACCAGACACAATTAGATAGACTCATGGGCTTTACAGCAAGGAATCCTGCCTCATGTAACAGATCTTCTAACAATTAAAGGATTTTACGGACCATGATACACAACGGCCTTTCACCGCATCATTATGACCTACGCAGATACAACACTATTTAACAGAAGCCAAGCGGACCAGCCCTTACTTATGAATCTAGGTCCCGTCCTGTATGGTCTTTTGTTCCCAAGAAACTGGTAGGCCTTGTCGTAATTTGTATAGGCCTACATGAACAGTCATCAAATGCCGTAATGCACAGCTCTACCAATTCACTATCAAGGTGTTAGATTACACCGAAGTCGAGTCCCTTTCCTTTATGCCTGCACAGAAATCATCCACTCCCCCTTTTTAAAACATATACAAATTAGTTATCAAAGCAGCCGGTCCTCTCCAGGTAAGCAGAATTCAACATAACCATTTGATAAACATTTAAAGTCTGCTCACCTGAGCTATGGCAGAAGATTTTACTGTTTGTGACACCATTTGTAAGGATGATCTGTCAGCAGGCAGTTTGGAAAGAGTCACAACAACTATAAAAAAGGGTTGACTCGGTTTTTATTAGACGTTGGATCATGTCACCAATCCACAACAGAGTGGCGAGCATGAGTGAGAAACACCTCTCTTCAGAGAGCTTAAATACAGTTGCTGGACATGTTCAAACATAGAATGCACAGAATTGCTTCCTTAACGGGTCTTCAGTGGTCAGTACACTGATACACTAGAACGTTCAGCAGATGAAGTGGTCGTTAATTACATTCAAGTCCCAGTTTGTACATGTTTTGCCTTACTGTCTCCTAACTGTCTGGGCTGTGTGCTATATTCTGCTCAGTGGAGGCCTCGCTGCAGGACCTCTTGACTTTACAGATACTTAGGCTGTACATGTACACAGAAAATCAGATAGCAAGGGTAACTTTATCACCATTACCCCTCAGAGGAAGGTCAGGGGTCCGGGGCAAATTTGTTGGCGGTCGAGGTCGTGAGGATGCTGGACTACGAGGAGAGGACGGCGTTCCTTGGCGAATGGGGAACCTTCCAGAAGATGATCTTCTTCCTCCTCAGCCTCAGCTGCATACCCAACGGCTACGTTGGCATGGCGATGGTGTTCCTCGTGGACATCCCCCCCCACCGCTGCCGGGTCCCGGGGCTGAACAGCAGCGGCTTCAACCTGGACCTCAACCTGTCGTTCCCCCTGGAGGAGGTGAAGGGGGAGGTGGTCCTCAGTCATTGCCTGAGGTACCAAGAGCCTCCGGGTCCCGACGGCAACGAGACCGAGGGATGTCTGGACGGCTGGGAGTTCAGCACAGAGAGATACACCTCCACCATCGTGACTGAGGTGAAGCTACACTCTACCTACTGGAATTTACGGATGTGATGACCCTTTGAACTGTCTAACTGTCTTGTTGGGTGTGTTTGCATTCTGGTAGTGGAACCTGGTGTGTGAGGATGACTGGAAGACTCCTTTCACTGCCACCATCTATTTTGTAGGTGTTTTCTGCGGTGCCTTCCTGTCAGGGATTGTCTCAGATAGGTAATGGTTCTCCGAAGCACGTTACAACTGCAGACACATCAGTATTTAAACGTTCTAGTGTTCTGTAGACTCAAACACATCAAGTTCTGTTGTAATGTTCTAGTCTATATCCTGTATTTTGTTCAGGTGTAGTTCAAGGCAATTTTGGGAGTTTTTACCCTTTTCCAGGATGAAATTGTATGTTCCATAGATTCGGGCGCAGGTTGGTCCTCTTTGGCACCTTGGCAATGCAGACAGTGTTCACCCTCCTCCAAGCAGCCTCTACCAGCTGGGAAATGTTCTGCTGTTTCTACTTCATTGTGGGGATGAGCGAGACATCCAACTTCAATGCTGCCTTCATACTGGGTCAGTCTGGACAAAGAGATAAGTAGATCAGATAACAAAGTAATATCTTTATTGCATTTCTTCATTTGTCTAGCTCTGGTCTGATCTTGATCTCTCGTGTGATTCTGTGCACCTTAGGCTCTGAGCTCCTAACTAAATCAGTCCGCGTCTACTTTGGTGCCCTGGGGGTAACTTTAAGCTATGCCTTGGGCTACACCGTGCTGCCCCTGGCAGCCTACTGTTTCAGGAGCTGGAGGCTCCTCCTGGTTGTCCTCGCCATCCCTGGCTTCCTCTACATCCCTCTCTGGTGGTGAGTACCAATGCCACCTGATAGTACATGGATGGTTCTATTTCTCTTTTGGAACCAGTAGATTGGCTTGAACTTGGAACAGATGGAGGGAGACATGGAGGACATAGTAGTGCCCTGTGCTTCAGGTACATTCCAGAGTCTCCTCGCTGGTTATTGGCCCAGGGCAGACTGAAGGAGGCGGAGTCTATCATCAAAGCAGCTGCCAAGATGAATGGTCTTACGGCTCCTGATGTTATCTTCACCGAAGATGTCACTGCAGAACTCATGGTGTTTTAATGCCCACACACACTCACTCACTCACACACACACACTCACACTCACTAACAGACACACATCCCCAATATGCTTCTACATGTTTACTATCTGCAGGAAAACAGAACCAAGGAGAGCTCACGCCTATACAACTGGCTGGACCTGGTCAGAACCAGGAACATACGCAACCTCACCATCATTAACATCCTCATCTGGTACCCTGATACGTCCTAGCCACACACTGCTGAAAAGTATACCTTACGCAGTATAAGACACTGTGCACAACACATATAGACACTACACACTGTGTGCTTGTTACGCACTTCACACTTTATTACACACTACACCACACTGTTGCTAAATATACCCTACACAGTATAGCATGCACTGTGCACAACACACATGAAAACCACATACTGCATGCTTCACACTATAATACACACTACATACTTCACCACACAGCTGCAAAATATATCCTACACAGTAGGATAAATAAACACTGCACACTGCATGATGACTACATACTACACACAATTCAACACATGCTAGTGCATACTTGCGTACGTCACAACTTCTCCGTCCTCCACCTCAGGACAATCAGCTCCATGACATATTATGGGATGTCCCTGAACACGCCCAATATGGACGGAGACCCCTACTTCAACTGCTTGGTTGCGGCGGCCACAGAGTTCCTGGCGTACGGCAGCGTCTGGTTCTTGATCCGCTACACCCCCCGACGCTTCACCCTCCCCTTCACCCTGCTGCTGTCTGGAGCCCTGCTGCTCTTCATCAAGCTCATACCTGATGGTACGAGGCCCACCAAAGTGGATAGTACTGCTGCTACACACAAACACACGCACAAAATGGCACATACTCAGAAGGATTCCCATGTACACAAACGTACACACACCTAAGAGGGTACAAACTCATGGAAAACACGTACCGGTATATGTACTCACATACTACTCAAATCTAGAAAACCACAAACTGTGTGTGTGTGTAGAACTGAGCGGCCTGACCCTAACCCTGGTGATGGTGGGGAAGACGGGTGTGACGGGGGCGTATGCCTTCCTGTTCCTGTACACGTCGGAGCTCTTCCCCACCGTGGTGAGAAACATGGCCGTGGGAGCCACCTCCATGGCATCGCATTTGGGCAGCACCGTCTCCCCATACATCGCCTTCATGGGTCAGTGTGTGTTTGTGTCTCCTTAAAAGAGTATGGAAGCATATATGTCTGTCGAGATCCGTTTGTCAATGCTGTCTGATTTCAGGTACATACAACAAGTTCCTACCTTTTATCTTGATGGGTGGAGCCACTGTCATGATCGGGTTGTTGAGCTTGTGGCTACCTGAAACTAAAGGTGAAATACTTCCAGAATTCATCCATCAGGTGAAACCGCTTCAAAGGTACGTTACCATGGTTAGGGTTGAAGCGTGTGGTGGGGTATTCTGGGATGTACAGTCGGGTCTGACTTTGTGTTGTGTATCTAGGGTGTGTTTACGACAACAGTGTAGAGGGAGTAAACATGACCGGAAGAAGGAGACAACCTCTGAAGAGATCTGACTATACGTCAGTTAAAGATTACTTTTACTGTGAAAAGACCAGTCTGTGAGCAGGAGGAACAGGGTTGATGGAGAGTGGATTTCTTAGCTGGTCACAGATATGAAAACCGCAGAGCTCTGATGAGGTTCTGAAGTGGTCTGGTGAAAAGCAGTCCTTCAACTGACTAAGCTACCTACAGGATTCTAAAAGGAATTTACCAACGTGTTGTTTCCCTTACATTTGTACACATATGTTTTATTATTGCACATTTTATATGCAAACAAACAGCCAATCAAATTATGTAGAAATGGCTACAACATATCCCGGCCCCTAATTGAGTATGCCTTAGCATATCAATTTCCAACTTAAATTTAAAATTGAGGCCACATTTCAACAACATTTTTGTCAAACTTCCTTTGAGCGAGTTTTTTCCTCTTTTCACAAGTAAAGGGCAAAGGTAAATATGTACATGCAAGTATTTCCAGTCTTATCAAACTTTTCTCTTTCATCTTCATTCTTCACCCTGCAATACACACAGTTTTGTTATGGGTCTGTGAATGACACAGGTCTTGGTCCGGACCTCTACGTTTGGGACGACTCCTTTTTAGTCTGGCATTACCTTGATGATTCTGCCTAACAGCCAGGAGTTCCTTGGAAGTGACGAATCTGCGACGAGGACAACATCTCCAACCTTGAAACTTTTCAGGCCGAGCCACTTTTGCCGTGTTTTGCAGGACACATTTGGTCATTTAGCAGACGATCTTATCCAGAGCGACTTACAGTAAGTACAGGGACATTCCCCCTGAGGCAGGTAGGGTGAAGTGCCTTGCCCAAGGACACAACGTAATTTGGCACAGAGGGGAATCGATTCGGCAGCCTTCTGATTATTAGGCCGACTCCCTCACCGATCAGCCATCTGACTCCCCCCATTTGATGTGTTTAGAAACCTATGCTATATACAGGACACGTTAGCATTGCTAATAACTGTTAGCACAACATCATACTATCCTTACAGCTTGCGTTTGCAATGAGCATACGGTCGGAACAGCACCTCTTTCCAGGTTCAGTCTCCTAGCAAATCATGCTTGAAATTGTCTAGGGTTGTCTAAACCAGTGGTTTTCAAACTTTTTGTGCCCAAGGCACACCAAAAGGCATGTCAAAATCTCAAGGCACACCTGTATTCATATCTGTGCAAAGCGCCTCTATAACATGTGTTATCACTCTGTAAACGTTTATTTTTATTTACTGATGTTATGGGGAAAGGTGCCATCGCTGAGGGTCCAATTAGAATGAAGAAAAAAAGGGAGACTTGGATATCCATAACTCTTTGTATTAAATACTTGTAAAAACAATGAATTCATTGAGGTGTTGGTGGGTGTATGTGGTAAAGCACAAACAGAAAATATACAAAATGCAGGTGTCATGCATAACTCAGAAATTAATACATAACTCTGTAGTACCATTTGAATGATACATTATACAGGGAACTAGCCCTTGTGAGGCCAACAATGACGGTGTTTCACTGGGCATACAATGTGACTTCCATGTATGACTGAAGTGACCTATATACAAGGGTACCACACTATAAAAACCTTTAAAGACAACCAAGTACAAGAAAGTGCAAAAGTGCCCGGACCAAGCTGCCACTCCATCCGAATGTGCCGTAAAGCAAACCAAAAACATTTGTAACGTGCGGAGTAGAGTCATGTGACCAACGTGATTTCCATATATGGTCATTTAAATAGACACGCATTATGGGCAACTGGGCAACTTAACTTATTATGGCCTCTTTTTTTTTTTACAACTAATGCCAAATACAATTAGTCAAAAAACTATATTACTACTTATTAAATATTTACTGACAAACTAATTCTATAATTAATTTGAAAGTTTGTAAACTTACAACTAATGTATATTTGAATCAGCATTTAAACATTTTATATTGTACATTTGCTATTTAACATTTGCTATTTTGCCTGCTTACAAGCTAGTGAGAAACATGTGCCTGTCGTTGCTCGCAGATTTTTTTAATTCTTGGTGGTACTGAAGAGAGGGCCACTCGCAAGTCCTGTTCAACGGAGAGGCGTGACCTCCTGTTGCTCTTCATGTAAACTAGAGTAGAGAATGCCAACTCACACAGGTAGGTAGTGGGAAAAAGAAGAAGTTGTTCAATCGCGTGGCGGGAGATAGTTGGGTACTCTGATGCAGAAGCCAACCAAAACTGATCCAGTGGGAGCTCACTAAATTTGAGTTTCATTGTGCGGTCCATCCGGAGCTCTGCACATTCCTCTCTTTCCCTCAAAATGAGCTTTTGTGTTGAGGATTCCTGATTGAATGGGGCTCGAATCCAGTCAAAGTCCTCGATGTCGGCCACACGTGGAAAGTAGCGCTCAAACCTCTCTTTTAATGTCTGAAGGTGTTCAGCAAATAAAGCGCGCTCCCTAGCAGCCTGTGGCGCGGCTGATGCCAGTGGGAACATCTCCATGGAACCCTGTTACAAAGCCTCCTGCCACAGGATAAGCTTGCCCATAAACCCCCGAATCTTGTCTGTGGACGATAGAATGTTCTCATTCCTGCCCTGAAGCTTGGTGTTTAACTCGTTGAGATGCCCAAAAATATCTGCAAGGTAAGCCAGCTTGGCGCCCCACCTCTGATCCGCGAGCTTGTCCTTATGAGGGACAGGGTGTTCCTTCGAAAACTCCAAAACCTCTTCTCGCAGCTCATAAAGACGGGACAGGACTTTTCCCCGTGACAGCCAACGTACCTCTGTGTGGAGGAGTAGGCTTTGGTGGTCAGCTCCCATCTCAGCGCACAGTTGGGAGAATAGCCGAGACTTTAATGGCCTTGATTTGATGTAATTCACCACCTGCACAGATTGATCCAGCACCTCAGCCAACTCCGGGGGCATGGTTTTGGCAACTAATGCCTCGCGATGTAAAATACAGTGGTTTGTCACAATATTTGGGTTTTGTTCTTTCACCTTGGCAATAAAACCTCTCACTCTCCCCGTCATGCATGCCGCACCATCTGTACAAAGACTGACGCACATTTCCCAGGTCAGACCTTTCTCTTTTAAATAGTCATTAGTTACCCTGAATACCTCTTCCCCTGTTGTGTGGCTTTCCATTTCTTTACAGAATAAAAAAGTCTCTTTGATTGAATCACCATCAACATATCTGACGTTTGCCAGGAGTTGGGCAGCCCCACTTATGTCAGTTGACTCGTCCACCTGTAGAGAAAATGTGCCGCTGACCTGCAGTTTCTCCGTCAACTGTTGTTCTATGTCATCTGACATGTCATCGATCCTTCTTTTAACTGTATTATCTGACGAAAGCACTTTTGATAAGGCATTTGCGGCATCTGGACCCAGCATGACACCTGCAATTTTTTTTAAAGCGGGGAGGATGAGCGTCTCCGCTATTGTGTGTGTTTTTTTCTGCTTTGCAATAAACTCCGCTAGCATATAACTTGCCTCCATAGCCTTATCAGACACTTTCACACAATCCAACAAATGGTCTTGCTGCCTCTGGTTCAGATCCTTCGCTCTTTTAAAGAAGGCCAAGTTTCTCTCAACGTGAAAGGGATGTTTGGTTTCCAAGTGCCTCTTCAATTTACTTGGCACCATGTTAGCATTAGCCAACTTCTCCCGACAGATTACGCACTCGGGATGGGGGCAGTTGACATCCCCGGTCCAGGTGAAGCCATAAGACAGGTAGCTTTCATGATACTGTCTGCTGACAGTCTTTCTTTTCTTCTCTTTAGGTGGTTCTTCTACGCTGACTATCTGTGGTTTGCTCCTCACAATAAAGCGATCCATTTTATTTCTTATAATGACTTTTAGCAAAACTAGCTAACAGCAATCCGTTATTGTTGTTTGACAGGACATTCTGAGGTAACATTCTTAGAGCGTCTGTGTGTTGCGGCTCTCGCTCTTTGCGCGAGAACGGTTCGAACGCGCCACCAAGTCTATTAACTTGGACGCTGTGTGTGCCACCACCAAGGCTGATATTTTGTTACAAATCTTACTGGCGCTAAGCCATCAATTTTGATATTTTTTGGGCAACATTTGTATGGCTGTCACAAAATCCCACGGCACACCTGGCCTTGCCTCACGGCACACCAGTGTGCCGCGGCACACCGTTTGGGAACCATTGGTCTAAACTGTCTTGGGTGAAATGTTCATAGCAAATGAATGATTGAGTGTCGAACTTCGCCGGGATCTTCTCATAGACAACAGCAGCCATACCTGTTCAATGTTTGGCTCCTTGGGAAGATTGTGAGTGTTAGCCTTCCCTGTACAGCCTGGAACACAGCATTTACGACCGTGGTCCATTTTCAATATCCTTATTATAATTCAAAACCTTCTTTGTAATTCCTTATAAGTAGCCTACACAGAGCAGCGCGCAGCTAAACTAGTATCGGAGATAGACGCTACCTCGGGCTGGTCTTGATGTAAATTTTGGGGCGTGACAAAGATAGCGTAAGGGGTCCCATTATCGTCCACCTAGCTCTCGACGCTCGTTAGAAATGTTACCAAAATGTCGTTATATTACAAATTAAAAACTTTATGTCACAGCTTTATACTTTAATATATAGATACACACCTATATTATAACATTCCGTTTTTGAAATCCAATCAGGATATGCCTAGAAATGTTACTTTCCTGATTTTAGCAGTTAGCCAGGGGGTCCCATTATCGTCCACCCAACCACTTTCAATGGATAAATGTCAGTTTGACGCTGCGGAAGGCAGATGCTACACATACGGTTTGAGAGCGTATTTACATACTCAAATCTCAAAGTATGAAGCTGTAATTTGGTGTGCAGCAATATAAGATGTGTACATATCGATGAGTTACTTTCTTTCGTTGCTGCTGCATATCTTCTTTAAGAAATTAACGGAAGAAACGGTTGTGGACGATAATGGGGCCCCGAACATTGGAGATTTAGAGTGGACGATAAAAGGGCCCTTTACACTACAGACCAGAGCCAAAAAAGGGCGGTCCTACGTCACTCCGGTGGCTTTGTTGAAAAGCTAGCGTTTTACAGGAAAAAAAATTCTTTTTGAGATTTGCATAGGAAAAAGGTGTCAATGGACTTTGATATTCACTGTATGTTCATTTTACCCACCGAACTGTCGTTATTCAACTATGACAAGGTAAAATCGGTATTAGGTAACCTCAAATCCTCTACTTTACGTCCTCTCCAACAAGTTAACTAATGTTACTTTCTTTGCGCTCAACTGACGAAAAAGTATTAGGTAACCATGACAATGCAGAACGACGCAAGGTGGATTCAAACGAAATCACAAAAGTGTGGAGGAGTGCGTTTTTCTTAACAAACGGAAATACATTTAAAATAAATAAGACATAACAAGAGACCGATCCATTGACAGGGTTCATAAAAAGAGAACATATATTTTACATTTTTTCTGCTGTATATTGGGGGGGACAGATTGGAATTTTCTCAATATTGGGGGGACACGACCCCTCCAAAGAATGCTTACCCACTTCATTCAGTCTTTATCATATTCTAGAGAATGACACTCTTGTCTTCACAGGACGCTAGGCTCGACCAGCCTCCCCAACATCAGACTCGGCTTTGCCACCAGCCTCTTCATCCACCGGGCTTGGCCTGCTACCAGCCCTATAATTGTGGGAGAGAACAGGGTTCGAGGAGGTGCACCGTCAGAAGTGGGTTAGTTGGGTCTCCCCTACACGTGTGACGTAGCCTGTAGGTGCGTGTTCGAGTGAGTGCCGGAATTGCATTGACGTTGGGGTGTCAACTAGGGGTTTGGCCCAGCTTTGAGGGTGCCGCGCTTACACCAAGTTGGGGAGGGTGGAGTGTGGTCAATGAAGAGCTGAACTACCTTAATACCTGTGTAGCCTGTTCGGTGCCCTGGAGTATTCCACCCATGCTTATGAATGTTAGAGAACCTTTGTCCAGACTTAATAAAGACTTTTATATCGTTAAAACCCTCGTACCTGTGTTCTTCCAGGCTGACATACCTACCAGTAATTTCCTGCTTCAAAAAAGAACCCGCATTTATTACAGGACCTTAAAGTCAATTCTGAAGGTAACAGGGAGCCAGTGTAACTAGGACAGGACTAATGTGTTCTCTCCTTTTAGTTTTGGTTAATAATCTAGCTGCAGAGTTTTGAATGAGCTGTAGTCTTTCAGTGGTTTATAATGTTAAATGTGATCTTCATTAAGACCAGATGGTCATGATAAATGATGGTTGAAGATGCCATGATATGTGTGCATTATGTGTGTTGAGTGACTTATTAGTGTGAGTCACCATACCCTTGAGTTAAGAAGTGGGAAGTCTGAAGTTGAGACAACGAGCTCTCCAACCATGTGCAGGCACTTGCGTGTACACACAAGTTGTACAGTAGCATCTCAACCACAACTGCAGACCCTGTCATCAACAAGCCCATGTAGGATGGTCAGATAGGTGGTCAGATGGGTCAGACACAGAACCTCTCATCTGCCTGCAGGTGGCGCAGTAAAACCACAACAGCCTTCCTGGCACAGAGACCACAGGAGGATCAGCTTTAGTCTGACCGTACCTGTTGGACACATCCAACCGGTACTGAGAGATTAAACGCCTTATGCTCTCAAGGCGCAAGGCGACAGGTTTAACGCCAATAGGGGAAAACATGGGCCCAAGAGGCCCCGGGCCCGGCTCTAAAGTTTAGAGTATTCCAAAGTATACTTTGAAGTACTTTAGGAAGTGTACTTTATGAACTGAAAGTGCACTACACAGGTTACTTTAGAGTATTCCAAAGTATATTTTGAAGTACTTTAGGAAGTGTACTTTATGAACTGAAAGTGCACTACACAGGTTACTTTAGAGTATTCCAAAGTATATTTTGAAGTACTTTAGGAAGTGTACTTTATGAACTGAAAGTGCACTACACAGGTTACTTTAGAGTATTCCAAAGTATACTTTGAAGTACTTTAGGAAGTATACTTTATGAACTGAAAGTGCACTACACTTTAGATTAGTTTATTACTATGTTATGCACCGTACATTCGTAAATATCAAGTAGTTTCAAGCCGTAGTTTGGGGACCCCTGCCTTAGAGTATTCCAAAGTATACTTTGAAGTACTTTAGAAAATATACTTTATGAACTGAAAGTGCACTCCACAGGTTACTTGTCTTGTTGAAGCCAGAAGGATAAAGCTATCCTACCCACATAATGGGTAACAATGATGGGACCGTGCTAGTTTAGCCTAGTACCTGCAGGCTAGCAACTCAAAAGTGATATTAACTGGAAATAAGTAGGCCTATATGATCACTTGGATAGTAATAAGGCTATCCTTGTAATCTCGACCAATGTTAGCAGTCAACTAAGCATGGTTAGTGTCTGTATTATATTGATGAATTACTGTGCAGGAAAAGCAGAACCCTGAAGCTACAGAT
Organism: Hypomesus transpacificus; assembly: GCF_021917145.1. Taxonomy (NCBI): domain Eukaryota; kingdom Metazoa; phylum Chordata; class Actinopteri; order Osmeriformes; family Osmeridae; genus Hypomesus; species Hypomesus transpacificus. Next base: position 12,361,628 of record NC_061060.1, on the reverse strand, counting down.
GCAGAGCAGGTTGGTGATTTACATTTACATTTAGTCATTTAGCAGACGCTCATATCCAGAGCGACTTACAGTAAGTACAGGGACATTCTTCCCGAGGCAAGCAGGGTGAAATGCCTTGCCCAAGGACACAACGTAATTTGGCACAGACAGGAATCGAACCAACAAGCTTCTGATTAATAGCCCGACTCCCTAACCGCTCAGCCATCTGACCCCGTGATGAATCAGCATCAGGGCACAAGGAAATTGAAAGTTTCTATCTCCGCCGAGATTTGAAGGCCTGAAGAGGCCTAGAGGTGGTAGTTATTAGCTGGAAGACAGAATTGGATCACAGCTTGAAGCCTAATTCTTTTGTCAAATGTCAAACATATTACCACAATATATTCATATTTGACACGTTTTTGTTTTTGTACATCCAGGCGTTTTCTAAAAGGTCAAATACTTAGGATAAAAATGTATTATTTTTCATAATTGTTATCTCTAATGCAAGTTGGTACTTAGAACTATCATATATTATAGCTAAATCCCCCATTAGTATTGGTGAAACACAAAAACTGAAGCATGAACACATTGGAGTGCATTATTTGACTCAGAAGGATTGACGCACAAAGAACACTGCTTGTGTCATCCAGGGACTCTTATTTCGAAGGCTCCACAGATACCTAGCATGTTGGGTATTAGCATTTGTAGCGATTCCTTAGCTACAAGGCTAACAAGCTCATTTGAAAGGCAGGCAAAGGCAGTTTGAGAACATTTGCTTAGAACGAGGGGGGGACGGGGACGGCAGGACGCACAGACCTAGTTGGCTTTAAGAGGCTGTCACCAGGGCATAGGGTGACCAGAAGCATGACCTTGATAAGGAGGACACGTGGGTCCAAAAAGGAGGGCAAAGGGTCAAAAAGGACGACAATCCCAAATTTGAATACAGATCCATTACTTTTCTGTTGTCTTTGGTGAGAAAGTTTAGTCAAATGATGAATAAGACAGTACCATTCCCCAGACTATTTTAATTGTATTATAAATTTAAATATATAATTTGGTCAGCTCAGCAGCAGTTGTTTTATCATCCGTTGTTGTTGTGTTTGGAGCAAAAAATGATGTGAAGGAAGAGTGCCCAGCAGAACTAGCATTATCCTTGTGCCATTGGCTAGCGCAGGCATGCTGCTCTAAAGCCCCTTTCCCTCTATTACTCAAGTCTATATTAATGTGACAGAGCTTACAGAAGGCACAATATTGATCTTTGCTGCTCTTAGTGGCAAAGTGGAGTTCTGAACTCCAAGTAGGTTTTAAGGAGGTCTTTTATTTTTGGCATCTGAAAGCCTACGCGAGTGGTAAATTGCGACGGTGGGCAGGAAGCCCTTACAAAAAAGTACACTTCAAGTTTATTTTGTAGTATGCTTTGTGTAAAAAGTATACTATTATCACATTACTTAAAGTATACTAGCAGTGTACTTATTTATATACTATTTTTGTACAAAGTAAACTGAATTGGCCCAATTTTTAGGTCATTTAGTACACTTAAAAGTACAATTAAAGTGTATTTCAAATTTTACTTTTGAATACTTCCCTATTCAGCCTCTCGGCGGCAGAGTTTGAGGATCACAAATTGGCCGCCTACAAGCAGTTAACAATTCCTTCTTGATAGCTAACTACTTACTCTCTGGGTGGGAAAGAAACTTCTTGTATCACTTTTTTTTGGGTGGCATTTTGATTTTCCTTTCTACAAAGCACAATATGGTCAAAAATATCAATGCTGAGACCAAACGAAATACTAATATGAGGCTTTATTATTTCCTGGCTTACTGTGTCAGACTACTGCCCTCTTTCTGCGAGTCACGATACACGAAGTTTCAGCCAATTAAATGACATCATGTTGTCTTGCAGCCTGGAGGCGCATTGGTTAACTTGGAAATGTATTTTTCACTTTTCTGGGCAACGAACATAGTATAGATAATAATACGAATGAGTTTTGCAAATATATTGTGCAAAATATTTTTGTCGAAAATTAACAAAATATTGGTGGGGACAATTGTGTCTTTCCCAAACTTGGTCGTGACTAGTCCCTATATCGACCCTATGCAAACCTACGCCCTAGTTTGATACAGTTCATGACTCCCAAGTTCCCCACTTGAAAGGGTACATACGATAGTCGAGAATGGAGTCTTTCCTGCAGATAGCCCCCCCATTAACTCTATGCCCCCCACTCATTGGCCATCGGACTCGGGTGCACGGCGAATACACCGGAGTGTTGGAAAGCAATGAGCTCCCACGGCATCACACCGGCTACAAGATCTTTGCTGATTTTAAGCTGAGAACACGCAGCACCTGTGGAACCAGCGGGTCTCAGATGCGGTGTCAAAGACGTTTTTCCTGGGCTGGTTAGACGAACACGTGTTGATTCAAGTATGGAAGCAAATCAGTGCCATAATGTTTTGAATTTTCAAAGGCATCGAATACTTAATATTGAAATGTAAACAACACTGAATTCCCATCTTAATATATATCTATGTAAAATAAAATTCAGGTTGCTCAAATTCGAGCCTAAAAAATTAGATCTTAAAAATTCAACCATAAAAAACTCGACCCTATCAAATTCGACCCGAAAATTTTCGAGCTGAAAAAATTCGACCCCCAAAAATTCGAGTCTATCAAATTCGACCCGAAAAATTTCGAGCTAAAGAAATCAGATTTTTAACATCCGGGATATCGAGGACAGGTAGAGCAATCGAGCCTCAATGCAATCGAACTAACTTCTCACCTATCAGAGCACAGACCTTCAGTCAAGCACTCTGAGGAAGCGGGAAACCTTCAACCCATAGGGTTAATATAACTAGAGTAAGCAGAAAACTGTCAGAATGTGGTACAAGTCCGATCAAGAAGCAGATAGCCTACATGTGAACTTTACGAAAATCAATACTATTAGAACTGTAGTATACGTGCAGGGCCTATACGTTGTTCTTTTTGCCTCGTGTTTATAGTTTAACTGCTTATGTATTGTGTCGAATAAATAAACTGTAAACTTGAATATCTGGCTCCGTCGTTGTTTTAGCTATGCAAAGCAAGCTAAATTAAGCCTATAACTTTGTTACTATTATAATGATGATGAGTGTTTACTATTAGGCTACTAGCTTATTGTTAATGCCATCGTTGTGGTGTCAACTGATTTAAAGTTCTAACAACATAACGACCATAACAATATTGAGGTTATCAGACATGATTTATTCATCTTTGTATTTGCCTCAGAATAACATGTCAACAATATATAATGACGCCATAACATGCCACGATATTATAACTAATTATATTAGGCTATAATTACGTTTGTCGTGCCATGGGCATATAGCGTTTATTACAAAATGGTTAAATCTGCTTTAAAATAACTGAGATTAACTCTACAAACAACCGTCATGTAGGCCTATGTGCAACCATTTGTAAAACGTGCTACAATAAAGGCAGGCAGCTGTAGATTATCAAATCCTTTCTCCTTGTTCTCATTCAGCTCAGGTAAATCTGCGATTTGCTGATGCTCCCTTTTGTGCTTGTGCCCTCTTATCTGCGAGCACATTTGCAGGCAACTTTTATTGACTAAGCAAATAAATGGGTTGCTAGTTTACCCATATCGGATTGGTTTCAAACTGAGCAAAAATCGGGAAAAATTATTCTATGAAAAAGCTAGTAGTATGAGCCAGGTTCGAGAATCAAACAAAAATTATTGGGGGAGATAGTTTTGTAAATGTTGAATGGAGTTAATAGAATAAAAACGACCGGAAGAGTCGGAAACCTAACCGTACATGCAATACCACCTACATCCACCGGGGCCGTTGCTTCAAGCCGAGGGGCGAGGGGTGGGGGCTTGGTCTGTGCTCTGATAGGTCAGAAGTTGGTTCGATTGCATTGAGGCTCGATTGCTCTCCCTGTCCTCGATATCCCGGATGTTAAAAATCGGAATTTTTTAAACTCGAAATTTTTCGGGTCGAATTTGATAGGCTCGATTTTTTTTGGCTCGAATTTTTTCAGCTCGAACATTTTCGGATCTAATTTGATAGGGTCTAGTTTTTTATGGTTGAATTCTTAAGATCGAATTTTTTTAGGCTCGAATTTGAGCAACCTGAATTTTATTTTACATTGAAATATATTCAGATGAAAATTCAGTGTTGTTTAAATGTCAATGTTAAGTATAATTCAAAACATTATGGCACTGATTTGCTTCCATATTCAAGGGAAAGAGAACCATCTGGAGGTAGCCCTTTACGAGAGGGATGAATGCGGAGGTCCCTGAACCCACCTCGAGGGTTCCACATCAGTTACCTGGGTAAACTGGACTGAAGCACTGTATGCCACCATGTCACAACACACCGTCTCAATGCCAATGTTGAGCCATTGAATGATTATTGCAATCTAGCCTCAATGCAATCGAACCAACTTCTGACCTATCAGAGCACAGACCTTCAGTCAAGCACTCGAGGAAGCGGGAAACCTTCAAGCCATAGCCTAAAGTTAATTTAACTAGAGTAAGCTAGAGTAAGTGTGTGTTCAAGAACTTTGAAGAACAAAGTAACGAAGAGGCAAAAGCTATCCGGGGCGAAATTTAAGAAGAAAAGAAGGGAATAATAAGAGAAATTTGCAAAGGCGAAAGGTAAATTCTTAAATTCTGGTCTTATCCTATGATGAATTCCAGATAAGAAAACGTTCATGAATGCGTGAATTGCCCCGGGCACTTTAGTGGAGTTAAGAAGAAAAGATGTACCTTATCATTGAACGTGTGTCTCGCTGTCTCGTAACCTATCTTTAAGGATTTTACAGAGGCGGGTAGCCTATATAAAAAATGATAGCCTATGTCCATTTATTCTACTTATACAAAAAAACCACGATTCAAATAGGGGCGCACATATAAAGCCAATATAGTGCAACAACACTACAAATATCTTACTCGTTGCATATAGCACACCCAATAATTGCCGTGTTTGTCTTCCTTAATGTCCTTAATGGCTAATGGGTGTGCTATGCAACGACTAAGATATTTGCAGTGTTGTTGCATTAGGCATGAAGGAAGACAAACGCGGCAATTTGTCAACAAGTGAGGAATGGTAAAAATCCAAGTGTTGTATTGTCAACTTTAGCGAATGGATTGTATGTAATCTTGCTAGATAGTTAGCTAACGATAGCTAGCCAGTGACTTCTGACGTTCCTTGTTATTGCCATTCAGTCGAAACATCAGTTCAAGTTCAGCTGTACCGCAATTTGCGTCATTTTCGATGTGTCATGACATTTTGGTGAATTCCGTTTTGTCTAATTTTGTTCAGGTAGATTGATTGTTTAAAATGAGTGAATATGTGCCACAAGTGACCTAGACTTTCTAAGATTGTTGTGTGCCAGGCATCAAAAGAACAGAAGACAAAAAAAACATTATTTGCAGGCGATGAGGGAGTGAATGTGACCGTGCACCGTTGAACAGGGGGGCGTAGCCAAAGCGTAGTTCAGCACAGACTTGACATTTTCCCAGGGATTTTGTTCTTTATTTAATGTTTATTCATCGTTGTGATCGTTGTTGTGTTTATGTAAAAGAAATGCAGTCTTGCAGGGGAAAATAGCGTTTGAAAGTTGCAATTCCGTTTTCGTGCAAAATCGTTTTAAACTTTTAAGACGAGGGGGGGGGGGGGGGCACGAGTGAAGCTCGCTTAGAGCGCCAAATGTGCTAGGACCGCCCCTGGATGTAAGTGGGGGTGATAGTATACATAGTCACTGAGGACCTTCATTGTCCCACAAAAGCAGTCTGGCTTGATGACACGATCAAAAAAAGAAAAATGGGTGTGTTTAACAAAAGCTTCTGAAGGCAAGACTAATATTATTTAAATATATATCATTTCCTATTGTGGTTAACAGTTAAAGTATGAATCTTCGTCTTTGCTCCAGATAGACATGTCAACAATCTATGCTCGCACTTAACATAATATATTTACCATCGTGTCATGAACGTTTTTACGAAAAATCTAATCTGTTTCAAAATAACGTGAATAAACTATCTATATTAACAACATTTCATGTATGTGTGACAACGATTTGCTAAACTTGCTACAACAAGGCAGGCAACTCAAGCCATTTCTCCCTGTGCTCATTTAATATAAGTCTATGGCTCAATGTAAATCGGCTATCGGTCAATGTGAACTTTTGTGCATGTGCCCTGTTTGTATCCTCAAGCACATTTGCAGGCAACTTTTATTGACGTAGGCAAATAAATGGGGTGCTAGTTTACCCATTTTCAGATTGGTTTCAAACTTTACAAAAATTATTCTATGAAAAAGCTAGTAGTATGAGCCAGGTTCGAGAATCAAACAAAAATTATTTGGGAAGATAGTTTTGTAAATGTTGACTGGAGTTAATAAAATAAAATTGACCGGAAGAGTCGGGAAACTAACCGTAAATGCAATACCACCTACATCCTCCAGGGCCGTTGCTTCAAGCCGAGGGGTGGGGGTCTGGTCACGGGTAGCCATCGTTCTTTTCCTCTTCTTCTTGAGCTTGAAGGTTTCCCGCTTCCTCGGAGTGCTTGACTAAAGGTCTGTGCTCTGATAGGTCAGAAGTTGGTTCGATTGCATTGAAGCTCGAATGCTCTACCTGTCCTGGATATCCCGGATGTTAAAAATCTGAATTTTTTAAGCTCGAAAATTTTCGGCTCGAATTTGATAGGCTTGAATTTTTACAGCTTGAAATGTTTTTGATCGAATTTGATAGGGTCGAGTTTTGTAGGGTTACATTTTTAAGGTCTATTTTTTTAGGCTTGAATTTGAGAAACCGGAATTTTATTTTACATTGAAATATATTCAGATGAGAATTCAGTGTTGTCTAAATTTCAATATTAAGTATTCGATGCCTTTTAAAATTCAAAACATTATGGCACTGATTTGCTTCCATACCTACGTTTCTAGTCACTAGGGAACAGTTGAGAGATGTTGAATGGATCCAAGAAGGGGCCTGAACCAGTGTTTGCGGAGACAGAGGTCTGGGATACATGGCTGGGCTGGTGCCTAAACAGTGTGAAAAGAGAAGGGGGGGTTACAGGAAAGGAGATACATTTCCTTTTATCCAGGACACTCAGTATATAGGCGTTGACCCTAACCCTAACCCCCTGACCCCAGAGTGTGACTGATCATAAACCAGGCCTGTGCTCTGGAATCAGCTCCCAACTAATGTTCAACAGGTTCCACCACCACCAGCGCACAACGCACGGCCCCCCTCTCAGATGTGTTCACAGCTACCATCCAATTAACCTCTCACTAGCTCGTTTGAACCACATCCAGGTCTCTGTGTGAATCCCCATGTCCAAAATGAGCCGAGTCATCTTGTCTCCTCCGACAGGTCCTTGTGCGTATCCTACCAGGGGCACGGCAGGAGATGCTGTATAACTTCTACCCCCTGATGGCGGGCTACCAGACACTCCCCCTGCTCAACATCAGCCTGCTGCGCTTCCCCAGTCCGGCCAATCAGCTGCTGCGATGCTTCCTGCCCTCACGCATGTTCGTCAAGGTAGGTGACACGCCCGCCCCCCCCCCTCTCCGCACACGACTGCATGCAAACTGCATTTGTTCACTGTATCTCTTTGCTGTGCATAAACGCTGTCACAAAATGAATGTCATAAATCACTTTTTCTCCAAGTGATTTATAATCTACCTGGGAATGGATGTAAATTGTTGATGAAAGACAGTAATTCTTTTTTTTGCTCAATCCACTCTGATTACATAACTAAAACATCTTCGGGGGGACGACGGGACGACGACAATAAAGTAAGTTTGGAGATGTAGGTGATTGGAATCAAGTGTCTTACTTACCAAAACTAAACTTTTCCACTTCTGAAAAATCCTGTTGGAAAATAGTTAACCCTTTTCACCCATGGCATACATAAGCTACTACATAGACACTGTGCTGTACAAATCTCTTTTTTGTTGTTGTGAAACCTTAATTTGGTACGGTGGCCCTGAAGTGCAAATCACCCCCCCTTATATGAGTCTATCCCCCAAATGAAAACACTCCCCCCCAATAGGACTCAACTCCCCCCAAATCGGATGACTTGTTCAGCTCCCCCCAATACAACATTACATTAACTCTGAACGGAAAGGGTACAAATATGAAATTGATCAACAGAAGTACAAAATGCAATAGCCTGGCAGAGTTACGTGCACCAGAACATTTGTTTGGCTATCGAAGAATGTAGCAAATAGTAGGCTACTTAGGCAAAAGTATTTTGTGTAAAAATCGATAGCCAACTATCCTGGTCCACGTTACTCTGTCATTGTGGCATTTCGTTCTTCTGTAGTGGACTATTAGTTTTTTCTTCTGAAAAGTCCTGCTTCCTTCAACTGCGTTTTTAGCGTGCGCATAGGCTATTTATATTGAGAAACGTTAACAGCATATCTGAGATTATTTCATAGGAATGACCCTGATTAAAATAAAGAGTAGTGTCATGACTCTGAATTGTAAACATTAATGTTTCCTCTTTCCTTCCAATCAAAACGATCAAGTTCATGAGAATGACAGAGTTACGTGGACTAGGTTAGTTGTTTGGCTATCGTTTACGTTTAACACGCAATTTATGCTTTTGCATACGTAGCCTGTGCTACATGCTTCGATACCCAAATAATTGTCCTGGTGCACGTAACGCTGTCAGGCTATTGCATTTTGCACTTCTGTCGATCAATTTCTTATTTCTTGTTAGTTAGCCTACTGCATCCAATCAGCGCTAAAGGGTAGTACCTACCCTTTCCGTTCAGAGTTAATGTAATGTGTTTTTGAGTTAATGTAATGTCATTTTCCATTTGGGGGAGCGTGTTTTTGTATTGGGGGGGGGAAGTGAACAAGTCATCCGATTTGGGGGGAGTTGACTCCTATTGGGGGGGAGTGTTTTCATTTGGGGGAAGTACTCATATTAGGGGGTGTGATTTGCACTTCAGGGCCACCGTAATTTGCGCAAGCTTGTTTTTTAACCCACAAAAACATGGCATCATGATTAGGATTTGCTGCAGAGAGTATAAGGTAGCACTGCTGATGTTGTGTGTCAAAGCTACTTGTTGATCAGTTGTTGGTTTTGTGTTTCAACCTCAAGGCAGACCGGTAGACGTCACCTCTATTGCTGCAGCCTAAAAACTCCAATTCCCATTTAGGAAATCTACGTGCAGCAAAGATGAAATTGTCACATTAATCTACTGTTGTAAGCCAATTGGAGTTGCCGGTTATCAAGCTTGAATATTTAAAGATATTCTTAGCTTGCTGTCAGTAAAGAAACTCTGTTGGTTGACTTTTTTGACAATGAAAAATAAAGTTTAAAAATGAAAGAAGCAACAATAATCAGTGCTAAAAATAAAACACTCAAGGTTATGTGTATCTTTACTTTAGTTAACATTGTGCAATCCATTGCTAAATCCACTTGTGTACAGTAAAGTACTGTGCAGATTTTAGTACAGTACTTTAAGTATAAAGTAGCTTCAAATCAGCATTAATGCAGGCTGCTTGAGGACAACAATTTACCAGCTCTGTCAGCTTAGTCCCACATGACAGCATGTGTAGTTCTGGTTTGCACCACTTTATGAAAGACTTCATAATATAAATAGTCTGTCTGGTTGTGTGACTGATGTATGTCTCTGCTGATAACATCTTAAATCATCTGGTCATGACAAACGTGTGGTTCTCTACAAGTTGGCCTCCACATTGTTGTAAAGAAAATCCCTCACTAAAGCAGTTTCCATCAGTATCACATGTAGTGATGCTTAGGTGCGTTGTATGGATCTTGTGCATGTGTGACTAAGTAATGCTGAGGAAGGGTTTAGGCTGTCTAGCATTAAAGGATGGTACACTTCTTCTAAACTATTTGAAAGTTTGTTATGCTCTGTTGACTTTTGTTTTCTGCTCTAAAAAGCGCTGGGGAATGTTTGCCACACCCATTTGGCCATGGTGTATCTTTAATCTAAACACTGACTACAGGCAAAGATGCAGGGTTAACAGAAGGAAGACAGACAGTTCCACAGACAGGCTCTTTGACCAACTAGACTAGTCTTTGCTTGCAACTGGCTGTGGATCATCCAGGATATCAGCCTTCTGGAAAGTTCCTTGTGTGGTGGTTTGTTACCTGGAGAGGTGTAGAAGGCAATAGAAGAAAGGTAAGAGATCCAGGGTAGGGGGCTCGGTGAGAACGAGCAGCACTGTAGTCAAGAATAGACAGAGGTGTACCTCTTAAACAACTTTAGAGATCACAAGGTTACCAAGGCTTACGGAAAGAAAATATTTTCACCAATACATGACTTGAAATATATTGTAATATACTAATTTCTATGACCTATTCCAATTTATTATATATGGAAATACATGGGATAATATATTGATGATAAATATATTATACACTATAATATATATTCATGTAATACATTGCAATACATTGCAGAATATACAAATGATTGACGTTGCAAATGATATTGCAATATATGGAACATGAATAATATATGTGGTTATATATCCCAAAATATATGCAACTATGTATTCATAAATAACCACAATTATGTATGCCGATGTATATTGGAAAATGTATGGATAACATATGTAAAGATATAGTGTCACATGTATGCTTTATATATGGTAGAATATATTTTAAATGTATGTACAATTATATGGAAAGATATATTGTACAATGTATGTGTACATGCACATACAATGTACGGACCTAGTGATATATACAGTACATTTACATTTAGCAGACAATCATATCCAGGGCGAGTTACAGTAAGTACAGGGAAATACACCGAGGCAAGTAGGGTGAATTGCCTTGCCCAAGGACTCAGCCTCATTTTGGCAGTATTTCAAATGGAATTGCAATTCAAACAGTACCATCTGCTGACTGAAAATATGCCCCCAAAAACTTAAATAAGATTGACATTTATTTAGGGGGAAATGGCTAATTCAAAAGACGTTTGCTGGAAGCGATCATTGTCAGTATGTCTTCTCAATACACCTTTTTCGGTGCCTGCAAAGGCTATGTTAATCATTTTGTATACTCCCATATTGTAATACCATAATACTTGATTTTCTGTATTCATTGTCCAGTCGTCTGAGATACTCAACTTGAGTGTAACAGACACCTGTAGCCTACCTCACATAGGCCTACGTGTAATACATGCATTGATTTTGTCTTAACCTTGTCTTGGCCAGATCTTAACAATTCCTTTCATTGACTTCTTACCCAGACAGAAATGATTTTCAGGGTAATTTATTCATGCATGCTTTGATTCGAGGACTCCCTGACAAGATTGCTGTTAAACTGGAGGAGACGGTTGACTTTGATGGTCTGGATAATGAGAAAAAGATTTCACACGAGACACCACTACAATATACATTTAAAACAGAGAGAGAGAGGAGGAGAACATGGTTAAATCCAACTCCCAGCTGGTCAACAAAAAACTAGCCACTATGTGTCTAAACATAGCAACACCAGTAACACCCCACACAGGGCATGTAAATACCAGTGGTCATGCCGTTGTGAACCCTCTCCCACCAACACCAGCTTATGTAAAAGGTCCAAACCCCAATTGGGCAAACACTCCACATTTTCAACAGCATGCTAACAGTGTGGCACCACCAGCACAACAGCCTAATGGAGACCCAAATGCACCAATGCTAGCATACAATCAGGGACAGGACCAATACCCACAGCAACAAGACAGAGGCTCATGGAGATGCAGACTAAGAGGGAGGGGAGGTCAGTGGAGAACTTATCAGTGTTTTGGGTGCGGCCTGTTTTGTCACAGCAACAGCCATACCCAGCTAATTAGGGACAGTATGGAACACAGCAACAGCCATACCCAGCTAATCAGGGACAGTATGGAACACAGCAACAGCCTATGTACCCTCCCCAGCAACGCTAGGGGTGCCCACGAGAACCCAAAGTAGCCTCCCAGTGTCTTAGTTATGTGTCAAGCTTCCCCTATGGTAACCCTGTAGTATCTCTGAGTATCGGGGGAAAACCTGTTGAATTTTTGGTTGACACTGGAGCTACGTATTCCTGCATTGGCAAAGAAGGGGCCATGTTACCACTTTCACAGGATACTGTGTCAGCTATTGGATTCTCGGGGAAACATCAGACATTACCTTTCACAAAACCTTTGGACATTGAAATTCAAGGACAACAAAAGACAAACACTTTCACTGTACCATGAACTATGATCCAGACTCCACAGATCTCGAGTGGGGCATTGAGTGGGATGAGTACTTCGATGGTCGACACCCCAGCATTCAGGTGTCAACATTGTGCATCGGCAAGGAGGGAGGTGCCTTTTTGGTGGACTTACCTACCTCAAATCCACACGTTTCTATGTGGGTGAACACTCCTTTTGAACAAAAAGACTTGGGGCCCATGGTGAAGCGAATCAGGTCTGAACCAGACCACCTCGTTTCCTTTAACAGACAGGGGGAGCAGACACAGCACAGAGAGGCACACAAAGATGCTGCTAAGGGGAGGGACATCAAAATATCAACAAAAAGCTATGTCGTAAACACTGAACCCGGCCGGGCCGTACTCGGGGCCTCTATGAGTCCTCTGGTGACCCGTGAACTTGACCGTCCCCTCTTTAATGAAGACGTTTCTCTTTTACCCAATTGCTCTGAAAGTGCCAAGTCAATGAAAGGAATCTGGTCAAGACAAGGTTAAGACAAAATCAATGCATTTATTACACATATGTGAGGTACAGGTGTCTGTTACACTCAAGTTGAGTATCTCAGACGACTGGACAATGAATACAGAAAATCAAGAGATTATATAGTATCACAATATGGGAGGATACAAAATGATTAACATAGCCATTGCAGGCACTGAAAAAGGACAATGTGTGCTAGATAGCTTTTGTTTGGGTCTTTAGATAGGACTCCCAGAAATGGCCTTGTCATTCCTTCTATTTTCCTCAATCAAAGTTGCATGGCATTATACACTTTGGAAATATTGTGACCTCTGACTTGCCTTAGTGACACAGGCCTTTCATAGTCACACCTTACAAAGACCCAACTTATGGCTATGCAGGCATAATAAAACAGAATAATTTCAATTGATCAATGATACAAGAAACATAATTAATAGATAGGCATATTTCTCTCCTGGACATAACCTTTGGTTATGTGCTCATGAGCTTCATATTGCAAGGTATAGGTTCAGAACATTTTTAACTATAGAAATAATAAAGTAATAGTTTTCTTTAATTGTTGTTAACTAATCAGTGGTTTAAGGACAGACCTCTTGAAGGTTCAATTCCAGGCATAGGCATTTTTTTGTTTGTTGACAGAATACTTACTAGTCTTCTGGCTAATCCCGGTGTAACTATCTATTATTTCAATTGTACAACATTTTGCCATTTTGAAGGAGGATTCCACCATTGCTGCTTTTTACATACATTTAAAATATATTCTACGGTATATTAAAGATATATGTGACAATATATCTTTACATATATTACCAATACATTTTCCCATATAAATCGGAATACATTATGGTGGTATTTGTAAATATAAAATTGCATATATTTTGGGATTTATATAACACAAATATTATAATTCATGTTCAATATGTTGCAATGTTTTATAAAATATAAATATTAAATCCCATATATGGAAATATATAGCTTGATAGATCACATGATATTTTCCAATATACTGCTATATATTTTCCTTCCGTAATGGTAATTTGTGGGCGGTTGAGGACGTGAGGATGCTGGACTACGAGGAGAGGACGGCGTTCCTTGGGGAGTGGGGAACCTTCCAGAAGATGGTCTTCTTCCTCCTCAGCCTCAGCTGCATACCCAACGGCTACGTTGGCATGGCGATGGTGTTCCTCGCGGACGTCCCCCCCCACCGCTGCCAGGTCCCGGGGCTGAACAGCAGCAGCTTCAACCTGGACCTCAACCTGTCGTTCCCCCTGGAGGAGGTGAGGGGGGAGGTGGTCCTCAGTCGCTGCCTGAGGTACCAAGACCCTCCGGGTCCCGACGGCAACGAGACCGAGGGATGTCTGGACGGCTGGGAGTTCAGCACAGAGAGATACACCTCCACCATCGTGACTGAGGTGAAGCTACACTTTACCTACTAGGAACACTACCTGGAATTTATGGATGGGATGACCCTTTGAACTGTCTGTCTTGTTGGGTGTGTGCTTTCCGGTAGTGGAACCTGGTGTGTGAGGATGACTGGAAGGCTCCTTTCACCATCACCATCTTCTTTGTAGGTGTTCTCTGTGGTTCCTTCCTGTCAGGGATAGTCTCAGACAGGTAATGGTTCTCCTAAGCACATAACAACTGCAGACACATCAGCATTTAAACGTTCTAGTTTTCTGTAGACACAATGTTTGGAGTTTTTCCTCTTATACATTATTCCAGGATGAAATTGTATGTTCCATAGGTTCGGGCGCAGGTTGGTCCTCTTTGGCACCTTGGCAATGCAGACAGTGTTCACCCTCTTCCAAGCAGCCTCTACCAGCTGGGAAATGTTCTGCTGTTGCTACTTCATTGTGGGGGTGGGCGATACAACCAACTACAGTGCTGCCTACATACTGGGTCAGTCTGGACAAAGACATAGATCAGATAACAGAGTATCTTCATTGCATTTGTCTAGCTATGGTCTGATTTTGTCTGTGATTCTGTGCACCTTAGGTTCTGAGCTCCTAACTAAATCTGTTCGCGTCAACTTTGGTGCCCTGGGGGTAACTTTAAGCTATGCCTTGGGCTACACCGTGCTGCCCCTGGCAGCCTACTGTTTCAGGAGCTGGAGGCTCCTCCTGGTTGTCCTCGCCATCCCTGGATTCCTCTACATCCCTCTTTGGTGGTGAGTACCAATTCCACCTGCTAGGACATGGATGGTTCTATTTGTCTTTTGGAACCAGTAGAGTGGCTTGAACTTGGAACAGATGGAGGGAGACATGGAGGACATAGTAGTGCCCTGTGCTTCAGGTACATTCCAGAGTCTCCTCGCTGGCTATTGACCCAGGGCAGACTGAAGGAGGCGGAGTCTATCATCAAAGCTGCTGCCAAGATGAATGGTCTTACGGCTCCTGATGTCATCTTCACCGAAGATGTCACTGCAGAACTCATGGTGTTTTAAAGCCCCCACACACACATACACACACACACACACGCACACACTCACACACACTAACAGACACACATCCCCAATGTACTTCTACATGTTTACAATCTGCAGGAAAACAGAACCACGGAAAGCCCACGCCTGTACACCTGGCTGGACCTGGTCAGAACCAGGAACATACGCAACCTCACCATCATTAACATCCTCATCTGGTACCCTGATACGGTCTAGCCACACACTGCTGAAAAGAATACCTTACGCAGTATAAGACACTGTGCACAACACATATAGACACCACACACTGTGTGCTTGTTACGCACTTCACACTTTAATAAACACTACACCACACTGTAGCAAAATATACCCTACACAGTATAGCATGCACTGTACACAACACACATGAACACCGCATACTGCATGCTTCACACTATAATACACACTACACACTACACCACACTGCTCCAAAATATATCCTACACAGTAGGATAAATAAATACTGCACACTGCATGATGACTACATACTACACACAGTTGACCACATGCTAGTGCATACTTGCGTACATCACAACTTTTCCGTCCTCCACCTCAGGACCATCATCTCCATGACATATTATGGGATGTCCCTGAACACGCCCAATATGGACGGAGACCCCTACTTCAACTGCTTGGTTGCGGCGGCCACAGAGTTCCTGGCGTACGGCAGCGTCTGGTTCTTGATCCGCTACACCCCCCGACGCTTCACCCTCCCCTTCACCCTGCTGCTGTCTGGAGCCCTGCTGCTCTTCATCAAGCTCATACCTGATGGTACGAGGCCCACCAAAGTGGATAGTACTGTTGCTACACACAAACACACGCACAAAATGGCACATACTCAGAAGGATTCCCATGTACACAAACGTACACACACCTAAGAGGGTACAAACTCATGGAAAACACGTACCGGTATATGTACTCACATACTACTCAAATCTAGAAAACCACAAACTGTGCGTGTGTGTGTAGAACTGAGCGGCCTGACCCTAACCCTGGTGATGGTGGGGAAGACGGGTGTGACGGGGGCGTTTGGCTTCCTGTACCTGTACATGATGGAGCTCTTCCCCACCGTGGTAAGAAACATGGCCCTGGGAATCATCTCCATGGCATCGCATGTGGGCAGCATCGTCTCCCCATACATCGCCTTCATGGGTCAGTGTGTGTGTGTGTCTCCTTAAAAGAGTATGGAAGCTTATATGTCTGTCAAGATCCGTTTGTCATGGCTGTCTGATTTCAGGTACATACAACAAGTTCCTACCTTTTATCTTGATGGGTGGAGCCACGGTCATGATCGGGTTGTTGAGCTTGTGGCTACCTGAAACTAAAGGTGAAATACTTCCAGAATTCATCCATCAGGTGAAACCGCTTCAAAGGTACGTTACCATGGTTAGGGTTGAAGCGTGTGGTGGGGTATTCTGGGATGTACAGTCGGGTCTGACTTTGTGTTGTATATCTAGGATGTGTTTATGGCAACAGGGTAGAGGGAGTTCACACCGGAAGAAGGGGACAACCTCTGTGGAGATCTGAAGACTCTGAACCCTGATCCCTGACTATACGTCAGTGTAAGATGACTTTTACTGTGAAAAGACCAGCCTGTGAGCAGGTGGAACAGGGTTGATGGTTAATTGATTTCTTAGCTGGTCACAGATACGAAAACCGCAGAGCTCTGATGAGGATCTGAAGTGGTCTGGTGAGAAGCAGTCCTTCAACTGACTAAGGTACAACCTACAGGATTCGAAAAGGAATTTACCAACGTGTTGTTTCCCTTGCATTTGTACACACCAGCCGCTTATTTGAAAGTGTTAAGAACCGGTCCTTATGGTTGCTACAAAAATACACAGATTTATTCAGAGACTGAAGCTAAAATAAAATCGACTAGGAATAGTTCTCCTGCTTACACCTCCTTGTCTGATTGAAACACCTTATGAAGTCTCCCCATGCATTGAGAGATCTTTAATGTATGTACACGGTTGTGTATGTTTCCTTATGTATTCGTTATTCGTTTTTAAATTGTGTACAATAAATGCATTCAAATAATGGGTGAACTTGCATGCTGGGTTTCTATGACCTGTACCACAGTTCTCTCTAGTGGTGCAAAGGCCATGCATTTCCCTTCATCATTAATTTATTGGTGTATGTAAGCACAGTGGAGCTTCTGTACTTGTCTCTGACATTTTGCACATACCAAGGGTAGGTCAGATTCACGCTACTTATAATAAAACTTTATTTATATACCACTTTTCATACAAGAATTGCAGCTCAATGTGCGTTGCATAAAATCAATAAAAACATTATACATTATAAGTAATTAAACCCTTCTGAACACAGGCCGCAGTCTTTGCGGTAATCCAGAACAATCTCAGACCTGTTACAGAGCAGTCCAGAACCTATGTTGCTCAAGCCTTTTGATTACAAGCCACAGTCTTTGCGGTATCTCGAGCTACAGTCTTTGAAATGTAACAAAACACAGGCCGCAATCTTTGCGGGTGTGGGTGCAGCCGAGCTGACTCACTCGCCTAGGACCTCAAAGTTCTTTCGTACTCGACACAGAAATTTCAAAAATAAAAGTCCATACTCCAAAAATGTATGTTCTTGTTTGTTTTCTTATTAACTTCAAATAAACAATATAACAAGCTCATATCAGTATTTCTAACAAATTAAGTGTAGGTCAAAAGACTGTGGTGCTTCAAGGTCCAATAACTTCAGCCTGTTTCGCGGGGATTCTTGGCCTTTTATATGCAAACAAACAGCCAATCAAATTATGTAGAAATGGTTACAACATATCCCGGCCCCTAATTGACTAAGCCTTAGCATATCAATTACCAACTTAAACTTCAAATTGGGTTCATCAACAACATTTTTGTCAAACTTCCTTTAAGCAAGGATCTTCCTCTTTTCACAAGTAAATATGCAAAAGTAAATATATACATTCATGTATTTCAAGTCTTATCAAACTTTCTCTTTCATCTTCATTCTTCACCCTGCAATAAACAAAGTTTAGTTATGGTTCTGTGAATGACACTGGTCTTGGTCCGGACCTCAGCGCTTCGGACAACTCCTTTGTAGTCTGGCATCACCTTGATGATTCTGCCTAACAGCCAGGAGTTCCTTGGCAGTGACGAATCAGCGACGAGTACAACATCTCCAACCAGAGCCTGTTTAAGGACTCCATTGATGGATTAATTGGCTATAAAATGTTGAACAACGCCCCCCCCCCCCAACCCTAAACCTACCCCCCATGACTCGAAAAAAGATTTGTTCATTTTGCTGAACGAGATTCAAAGAACCGAATCAGTAAAATGATCCAAACTTCCCATCATTAATCTAGAGGTGTTACAAGAGGGATGGTTGCGGAGGTCCCTGAACCCACCTCGAGGGTTTCACATCAAACAGCTGGGTAAGCTGGACTGGAGCACTGTATGCCACCATGTCACGACAAATCGTCGCAATGCCAATGTTGTGATTGCCATCATATACTTATTGATGCTGTTCATCTAACGTTATTCACCCATGCACACAGTACCCACTTGCCCATTTTAAGGCAGGATGCACTCAGTATCTACAAGAAAAGTAGAATTAATGTACTTCCTCATTATATAAACACAAGTCCTGTGGGGTCAGGACATAATATAAGGCCTATTGACAACTTTTCTAGTCACCAGGGAACAGTTGAGAGATGTTGAATGGAACCAAGAAGGGGTGGCAGGGGCGGATCTAGAAAAATATTCATGGGGTGGCAAGAGGGTGGCAGGAGATTTTGAGGGGTGGCACCCCCATGGCACAAGTATATATGCTGATTTAATCGCAGTCATATAAATCAATGTTTATTTGGAATCAATGTTTATTTGGAATGCCCCCAAATTAAGACATTTTAACTCAAAAACATAAGGCTACATTATTATGGGACATTATTTAAGCCTCAAATCAAAGATATTGAGGAAACACTGAACACAAATTTCAAAAGGGTTTTCATTGATTTATTGGCTAATCCATAATAAACTGTATCATAAAACCAAAGTTTGGACAACTTGGCCGGCTAGTAGTAAAAGAATTTGCCACAAGTTTGAAGTTTGTATGGTCCATTTTGACAAAAATGTTGAACACTGAAAATGGTGTATTTAAATGGCTGCTAGATTTTTTCGGTCTACTCTTTTACCCCGGTCCCTAAATATGACACGGAGCCTGCCCTGAACAAAGTTACAAATATGAATGTCTGTTGAGTCTCAAATATAAAACTGATTTCACATCGGTCTCAGTCGGCGCAGTGGGGAGGGTGGTTGGAGTCGTTTAGTGCTGCATTCACTTGCAGTGGGATTATATTAGCAGGCCTAAAACCCGCGTAATTTCAAATAGAATGCATTGGTCTGAGGCAACATTTAAATAAGCTTGTCAACTCATTATGTCTGTATTCTTTTCGAAATGTTTAACCTGTCTTAACAGAGACCATTTCCACCAGTGTAGGTAGTAGCGTAGGTCCGGGACCTCAACCCTGTATATACAGATACAGATACAGTAACGTTTACGTTAGACTATAACCAATATTAAAACGTTAGTCAAAAATGCTCAGATTCAGCCCTGAAGAATTGACACGGTAACACTTATCAACCAAAATCACAGGAATAGACAGGGACAGTGAGTGTTCAGGCGATCTTTATGAGGATGTATCAATACTTTTCTGCAAAGTCTGTCAACATTCAATCGACCATAGCCTATTCCATGTCAAACTGTTGTGGAACATCTTCGGTCGCTCCGACAAAAGAACAGGAAGGCTATCGTAATTCCGCAGTTCATAGTATGAATAACCGCAGAAAATGTAAAAAAACCTGCAGATTTTTTGGGGTTTGTATAGAAATTCGCTGTCTCAAATGTACGAATGGGTAGAGGGGGTTTGAGTTGTGTAGTGCTGCATTCACTTGCACTGGGATAAGCTACTAGAAATTCGCTGTGGCAAATGTCCAACTCGGCGGAGTGGGGAGGTGGGTGGAGTCGTCTCATGCTGCATTCGAGAAGTTGACCCCCCCGTTTGTCAATGTATAATTTGCACTCTGTCGACAGAGGTCTGGGATACATGACCTGGCTGATGCTAAACAGTGTTCAGATTCAGTAATGTCCCATTGTCTTCAATGTCAGTAGGTACTGTATGTTAGATCATTGATCCTTCTGCCATAAGTCAGCGTTAAAAACACTCTTGCACGCATGCATAAATACACAGAGATACACGCGCTTGGAAGTGAAAAACTTGTATTTCATGAAGTGTACAGATTGGTGTTTCTCTATGGAAGCAAATCGTGACCAAAATTCAAATGAAAATGCATTTCCAGAAATGCATTTTCATTTTAAGAATGTGGCTGCATTATTTGACTCATAAATCAAATTAGTATTCAATCACTCTATTTGCATTTTCATTTTCTCCTTTAAGACTGCTCATTCTTTCCCTTAATTAAAATGAAAACGAAAAAGACATTTGAAATTTAATTTTCAAAATATGCCCCAGCAAATAGATACCAAAATTCAATTTGAAATGTAAAATTTGAAAATGAAAATGCATTTCCAGAAATGCATTTTCATTTTAAGAACGTGGCTGCAAAATCGTGAACACAATTCAAATTCAAATGCATTTCCAGAAATGCATTTTCATTTTCAAGAACGTGGCTGCAAAATCGTGACCACAATTCAAATTCAAATGCATTTCCAGAAATGCATTTTCATTTTAAGAACGTGGCTGCAAAATCGTGACCACAATTCAAATTCAAATGTATTTCCAGAAATGCATTTTCATTTTAAGAATGTGGCTGCATTATTTGACTCATAAATCAAATTAGTACTGATTAGTACTGAGCGGACATTGCATTTTCATGTTCTGCCCGCAAAGAACTGCCCATAATTCGAAAACGAAAATGCATTCTGAGCGGCGCAGTAGAGTGACGTCAGTAGCCGCTCTTCTTCAGCTCCCTGCTGACCGAGCTACCCATCTTGTTCGGTAGGGGGCGGTGTGCACATACGCATTGTATTACATGGCAAATGTGCCGGGAAATTTATTGAATTGCCGGGTCTTTAGAGGACGCATCACAGATCATGGCGCTCCCTCAAATTGTGCAGACACTGATAGAATTAGCTGAGCTGGTAGAAACTAATAATATATCTGAGTCTGATGCCCGTGACCGAGTAGAACAAGTCACAGAGAGCTTGGCTGCATACTCTGCCGTCACAGACGTACACATTAATGAGGTTGCCATAGTAAACTCAGTCCTGGAACGGCTGGATGCTGTGGAGCCTCAAATGGGACGGGGACGACCAACCATCCACATCCCGTTCGAGTCCATCGAAAACTATTTATTAAATGGTCTACTTTTTCCTGTGAAAGCAAGCTGTTTCACCTTTGGCCTGGTTCAGACAAAATCTGAATTTCCGCAATCTGAATTTGAATTTCCGCAATCTGAATTTCAAGAATCTGAATTCCTGCAATCTGAATTTTATAATGTTTTATTTTTGGATCAAAATAATTCAGTTGTATTAAATTTGGCATACAAATAATTCAGATATTATATATTCAACAGCAATATATTTCAGTTTTATGAAATTCGACACACAAATATTTCAGATCTTTCATATTCAAATTCAGATACTTTTGTCAGCTTTCTAGCTCCATAAATCCGTTGCTTTGCATCCTCCGACGGATGGTCTGGTGGCCGACAACAGCTCCGCTATGTCCTTTATTTTTAAACCATTTAATAAATAGTTTTCGATGGACTCGAACGGGATGGTTGGTCGTCCCCGTCCCATTTGAGGCTCCACAGCATCCAGCCGTTCCAGGACTGAAGAGAGGTTTACTATGGCAACCTCATTAATGTGTACGTCTGTGACGGCAGAGTATGCAGCCAAGCTCTCTGTGACTTGTTCTACTCGGTCACGGGCATCAGACTCAGATATATTATTAGTTTCTACCAGCTCAGCTAATTCTATCAGTGTCTGCACAATTTGAGGGAGCGCCATGATCTGTGATGCGTCCTCTAAAGACCCGGCAATTCAATCAATTTCCCGGCACATTTGTCATGTAATGCAATGCGTATGTGCACACCGCCCCCTACCGAACAAGATGGGTAGCTCGGTCAGCAGGGAGCTGAAGAATAGCGGCTACTGACGTCACTCTGCTGCGCCGCTCAGAATGCATTTTCGTTTTCGAATTATGGGCAGTTCTTTGCGGGCAGAACATGAAAATGAAAATGCAATGTCCGCTCAGTACTAATCAGTACTAATTTGATTTATGAGTCAAATAATGCAGCCACATTCTTAAAATGAAAATGCATTTCTGGAAATACATTTGAATTTGAATTGTGGTCACGATTTTGCAGCCACGTTCTTAAAATGAAAATGCATTTCTGGAAATGCATTTGAATTTGAATTGTGGTCACGATTTTGCAGCCACGTTCTTGAAAATGAAAATGCAATTCTGGAAATGCATTTGAATTTGAATTGTGGTCACGATTTTGCAGCCACGTTCTTAAAATGAAAATGCATTTCTGGAAATGCATTTTCATTTTCAAATTTTACATTTCAAATTGAATTTTGGTATCTATTTGCTGGGGCATATTTTGAAAATTAAATTTCAAATGTCTTTTTCGTTTTCATTTTAATTAAGGGAAAGAATGAGCAGTCTTAAAGGAGAAAATGAAAATGCAAATAGAGTGATTGAATACTAATTTGATTTATGAGTCAAATAATGCAGCCACATTCTTAAAATGAAAATGCATTTCTGGAAATGCATTTTCATTTGAATTTTGGTCACGATTTGCTTCCATATTTCTCAAGTTTCAGTTGTTATAACGTTTGTGCATTTTTTCATTCGTAATTGTAATTTGGTCTTTGACACATTCAAAGCTACCGTGAAGCAGCACTGTTGGTCGTTTTAGAAGTCTTCTTTTTACGTCACAAACTAGTGTTGTCAGTGTTGCCTGGTGGAAAAAACTGAGCTTTATTCTCTCTGAGCATTCCTCTTTTCTTCTCCTCAATCAGAGCAGAAACAAGCAACACTGTCTTATTCCACAGCCCACATGCCACAGGACAAGTTGTGTCTCCTCCTAGTCCCTGTTTGTCCACACTCCAAACCTCACTGCCCTGGTCCCAACCAGGTTCTCCATCTCCTCTACCCAGCATCCAACGCATAATGAAGTGTGTTTGCTGTTATGCGCCGTGCGCTGTTCATCTGTGAGCTAAGTTATAAGAGGATGACTTTTTGATTTGTGGGGTAAGAGTACATGTGTGTGTGCACGTGCGTGTGTGTGTGGTTTCAGACCTGCCGTTGCTTGGCCACGGGCAGGAGTCCCTGCCAGTGCGATACCACATTGAGAACCGAACGGAACTGGTGCAGGACGTGGAGATAACCGTGGAACCCAGCGATGCCTTCATGTTCCTTGGACTCAAGCAGGTGAACCAAACTCTCCTCAGCCCCTCAACCAAGAGGAAGGGAGAGCAGGGAAGAGACAGAAGGGGGTGTAATGAAAAGGAATGAAAAGACGAGGGGGGGGTAATAGGAAAGGAGACATGTTTCCTCTGATCCAGGACACTCAGTATCTAGGCGTTGACCCTAACCCTAACCCCCTGACCACAGAGTGTGAATGATCATAAAGCAGGCCTGTGCTCTGGAATCAGCTCCTTCGACAGATGTCTCCTGAACAATAAAGTATGTTTGGAGATGTAGGTGATTGGAAACAAGTGTCTTCTACTTACCGAACCTGAACTTCCACTTCTGAACAATCCTGTTGGAAACAGATTTTGAAGATGCTAGTTAACCCTTTTCACCTATGGCACACATAAGTACTATATAGACACTATACTGTACAAATCTCTCTTTTTTTGTAAAACCTTAATTTGGGCAAGCTTGTTTTTTACCCACTAAAACATAGTATCATGATTAGGATTTGCTGCAGAGAATATAAGGTAGCACTGCTGATGTTGTGTGTCAAAGCTACTTTTTGATCAGTTGTTGGTTTTGTGTTTCAGCCTCAAGGCAGACTGGTAGACGACACCTCTATTGCTGCAGCCTAGGAACTACAATTCCCATTCAGGAAATCTATGTGCAACAAAAATGAAATTGTCACATTCACGTACTGTTGTAAGCAAATTGGTGTTGCAGGTTTTCAAGCTTGAATGTTTAAAGATATTCTTAGCTTGCTGTCAGCAAAGAAACTATGTTGGTTAACTTTTTTGACTATGAAAAATAAAGTTTTAAAATGAAAGAAGCAACAATAATCAGTGCTAAAAATAAAACACTCAAGTTTATGTGTATCTTTACTTTTGTTAACATTGTGCAATTCATTGCTCCACTTGTGTACAGTAAAGTACTGTACATATTTTAGGACAGTACTTTATGTATGAAGTAGCTTCAAATCATCATTACTACAGGCTGCTTGAGAACAACAACTTACCAGCTATGCCAGCTTAGTCCCACATGACAGCATGTGTAGTTCTGGTTTGCACCACTTTATGGAAGACTTCATAATAGAAATAGTCTGTCTGGTTGTGTGACTGACGTATGTCTCTGCTGATAACCTCTTAAATCATCTGGTCATGACAAAAGTGTAGCTCTTTACAAGTTGGCCTCCACATTGTTGTAAAGAAAATCCCTCACTAAAGCAGTTCTCATCAGAATCACATGTAGGAATGCTTGGATGTGTGTTTGCGTGTGTGTGTATGCATCTGTTCCATATGTGACTAAGTAATACTGAGGAAGGGTTTAGGCTGTCTAGCATTAAAGGATTGTACACTTCTAACCATTGAATAAACTATTTGAAAGTTTGTTATGCTCTGTTGACTTTTGTTCTCTATTCCATAAAGCGCTGGGCAATGTTTGCCAAACCCATTTGGCCATGGTGTATCTTTAATCTAAACACTGACTACAGGCAAAGATGCAGGGTTAACAGAAGGAAAACAGACAGTTCCACACACAGGCTCTTTGACCAACTAGTCTACTCTCTGCTTGCAACTGGCTGTGGATCATCCAGGAGATCAGCCTTCTGGAAAGTTCCTTGTGTGGTGGTTTGTTACCTGGAGAGTTGAAGGCAACAGGAGAAAGGTAAGAGGTCCAGGTCAGGGGGCTCAGTGAGAACGAGCAGCACTGTAGTCAAGAATAGAGAGAAGTGTACCTCTTAAACAACTTTAGAGATACCAAGGGTAACTTTATCACCATTACCCCTCAGAGGAAGGTCAGGGGTACGGGGCAAATTTGTGGGCGGTCGAAGCCGTGAGGATGCTGGACTACGAGGAGAGGATGGCGTTGCTCGGCGAGTGGGGAACCTTCCAGAAGATGGTCTTCTTCCTCCTCAGCCTCAGCAGCATACCCAATGGCTATGTTGGCATGGCGATGGTGTTCCTCGTGGACACCCCCCCCCACCACTGCCGGGTCCCAGGGCTGAACAACAGCGGCTTCAACCTGGACCTCAACCTGTCGTTCCCCCTGGAGGAGGTGAGGGGGGAGGTGGTCCTCAGTCGCTGCCTGAGGTACCAAAACCCTCCGGGTTCCAACGGCAACGAGACCGAGGGATGTCTGGACGGCTGGGAGTTCAGCACAGAGAGATACACCTCCACCATCGTGACTGAGGTGAAGCTACACTTTACCTACTGGAATTTATGGATGGGATGACTCTTTGAACTGTCTTACTGTCTTGTTGGGTGTGTGCTTTCCGGTAGTGGAACCTGGTGTGTGAGGATGACTGGAAGGCTCCCTTCACCGCCACCATCTTCTTTGTAGGTGTTCTCTGCGGTTCCTTCCTGTCAGGGATTGTCTCAGACAGGTAATGGTTCTCCTAAGCACGTTCCAACTCCAGACACATCAGAATTTAAACGTTCTAGTATTCTGTACACACAAACACATCAAGTTCTGTTGTAATGTTCTAGTCTATATCCAGTATTTTGTTCAGGTGTAGTTCAAGGCAATGTTTGGAGTTTTTCCCATTATACATTATTCCAGGATGAAATTGTATGTTCCATAGGTTCGGGCGCAGGTCGGTCCTCTTTGGCACCTTGGCAATGCAGACAGTCTTCACCCTCCTCCAAGCAGCCTCTACCAGCTGGGAAATGTTCTGCTGTTTCTATTTCATTGTGGGGCTTGGCCAGATAGCCAACTACTGTGCTGCCTTCATACTGGGTCAGTCTGGACAAAGAGATGACTAGATCAGATAACAAAGTAATATCTTCATTGCATTTCTTCATTTGTCTAGCTCTGGTCTGATCTTGTCTGTGTGATTCTGTGGACCTTAGGCTCTGAGCTCCTAACTAAATCAGTCCGCGTCAACTTTGGTGCTTTGGGGGTAAGTTTCAGCTATGCCTTGGGCTACACCGTGCTGCCCCTGGCAGCCTACTGTTTCAGGAGCTGGAGGCTCCTCCTTGTGGTCCTCGCCATCCCTGGCCTCCTCTACATCCCTCTCTGGTGGTGAGTACCAATGCCACCTGATAGTACATGGATGGTTCTATTTCTTTTTTGGGACCAGTAGAGTGGATTGAACTTGGAACAGATGGAGGGAGACATGGAGGACATAGTAGTGCCCTGTGCTTCAGGTACATTCCAGAGTCTCCTCGCTGGTTATTGGCCCAGGGCAGACTGAAGGAGGCGGAGTCTATCATCAAAGCTGCTGCCAAGATGAATGGTCTTACGGCTCCTGATGTCATCTTCACCGAAGATGTCACTGCAGAACTCATGGTGTTTTAATGCCCACACACAGACACACACACACACACACACACACGCATACACACACACACACACACACATCCCCAATATGCTTCTACATGTTTATTATCTGCAGGAAAACAGAACCAAGGAGAGCCCACGCCTGTACAACTGGCTGGACCTGGTCAGAACCAGGAACATACGCAACCTCACCATCATTAACATCCTCATCTGGTACCCTGATACGTCCTAGCCACACACTGCTGAAAAGTACACCTTACGCAGTATAAGACACTGTGCACAACACATATAGACACCACACACTGTGTGCTTGTACGCATTACATACTTTAATACACACTACACCACACTGTTGCAAAATATACCCTATACAGTATAGCATGCACTGTGCACAACACACATGAAAACCGCATACTGCATGCTTCACACTATAATACACACTACATACTACACCACACTGCTGCAAAATATATCCTTCACAGTAGGATAAATACACACTACACACTGCATGATTACTACATACTATACACAGTTGACCACATGCTAGTGCATACTTGCGTACATCACGACTTCTCTGTCCTCCACCTCAGGACCATCATCTCCATGACATATTATGGGATGTCCCTGAACACGCCCAATATGGACGGAGACCCCTACTTCAACTGCTTGGTTGCGGCGGCCACAGAGTTCCTGGCGTACGGCAGCGTCTGGTTCTTGATCCGCTACACCCCCCGACGCTTCACCCTCCCCTTCACCCTGCTGCTGTCTGGAGCCCTGCTGCTCTTCATCAAGCTCATACCTGATGGTACGAGGCCCACCAAAGTGGATAGTACTGCTGCTACACACAAACACACGCACAAAATGGCACATACTCAGAAGGATTCCCATGTACACAAACGTACACACACCTAAGAGGGTACAAACTCATAGAAAACACGTACCGGTATATGTACTCACATACTACTCGTATCTAGAAAACCATAAACTGTGTCTGTGTATGTGTAGAACTGAGCGGCCTGACCTTAACCCTGGTGATGGTGGGGAAGACGGGTGTGACGGGGGCGTTTGGCTTCCTGTACCTGTACATGTCGGAGCTCTTCCCCACCGTGGTGAGAAACATGGCCCTGGGAATCATCTCCATGGCATCACGTGTGGGCAGCACCGTCTCCCCATACATCGCCTTCATGGGTCAGTGTGTGTGTGTGTCTCCTTAAAAGAGTATGGAAGCTTATATGTCTGTCTAGATCTGTATTCGTTAATGCTGTCTTATTTCAGGTACATACAACAAGTTCCTACCTTATATTTTGATGGGTGGAGCCACAGTCATGATTGGCTTGTTGAGCTTGTGGCTACCTGAAACCAAAGGTGAAGAACTTCCAGAATTCATCCATCAGGTGAAACCGCTTCAAAGGTACGTTACCATGGTTAGGGTTGAAGCGTGTGGTGGGGTATTCTGGGATGTACAGTCGGGTCTGACTTTGTGTTGTGTATCTAGGGTGTGTTTATGGCAACAGGGTAGAGGGAGTACACATGAC
Organism: Hypomesus transpacificus; assembly: GCF_021917145.1. Lineage (NCBI taxonomy): Eukaryota > Metazoa > Chordata > Actinopteri > Osmeriformes > Osmeridae > Hypomesus > Hypomesus transpacificus. Next base: position 12,333,279 of record NC_061060.1, on the reverse strand, counting down.
CGGAAGAAGGGGACAACTTCTGTGGAGATCTGAAGACTCCGAACCCTGATCCTTGACTATATGTCAGTGTAGATGACTTATACTGAGCAGAAGGAACAGGGTTGGTGGATTTCTTAGCTGGTCCTAAAACCGCATAGCTCTGACGAGGTCCTGAAGTGGTCTGGTGAGTGGTCTGGTACCTTCAACTGACTAAGGTACAACCTACAGGACTCTAAAATGTCCTTATGGTTGCTACAAAAATACATAGATTTATTCAGAAACAGAAACTAAAACAAAATCTACTAGGAATAGTTATCCTGCTTTGACCTCCTTGTTTGGTACAGTCTTGATTGAAACACCTTATGAAGTATTCCTATGCATTGAGAGATCTTTAATGTATGTGATGTTGCAGTTGTGTATGACATATGTTTCCTAATGTATTAGAGTGAACCATACGTTTTTAAATGATGTACAATAAAGGCATTCAAATAACCGGTGAGCTTGCATGCTGGGTTTCTATGACCTGTACCACAGTTCCCTCTAGTGGTGCAAATGCCACACATTTCCCCTCATCATTAATGAACTGGTGTATGTAAGCACAATGGAGCTTTTGTCCTTTTCTCTGACATTTTGCACATACCAAGGGTAGGTCAGATTCAGGTTAGTTATAATGTGATCTTCATAAAGACCAGATGGTTATCATAAATTATGGGTGAAGATGCCATGATATGTGTGCATCATGTGTGTGTTGAGTGAGTTAATAGAGTGAGTCACCATACCCTTGAGTTAAGAAATGGGAAGACTCAAGTTGAGACAACGCCATTCTAACACCCTTATTCCTTCATACGAGTCCTCCAACCAACCATATGCAGGCACTCGCGTGTACACACAAGTTGTACAGTAGCATCTCAACCACAACTGCAGACCCTGTCATCAACAAGTCCTCGAGAAGAATGACAAGAATAAAGATAATCAGGTCCTTTCGTCCATATTATCATAAGTTACAGCATTTCTGGACAGGACAGTGTTGTGCTAACTGAATGTAGAATGGTCAGATAGGTGGTCAGATGGATCAGATACATAACCTCTCGTCTGCCTGCAGGTGGTGCAGTAGTAACACAACAACAGCCTTCCTGGCACAGAGACCACGGGAGGACCGTACCTGTCGGAGACATACCACCGGTACGAGAGATTGAATGCCTTATACTCTCAAGGCGAGAGGCGACAGGTTTAACGCCAATAGGGGATAACACGGACCTAAGAGGCCCCGGGCCCGGCTGAAAGAACAGGTGTCCCCAGAGACACAGTAACTCGGTAGCTTACCGCAGCCTCAAAACCGTTGCCTGGGTGATTTGATGACCTACCAACCGACTAGCCTAGAACGGTTTACCGGTGAAGACCACGGCAGAGATGGCACTTCGAGGTCCGTCAGGATAACGTTGGAAACGAAATCTCTATGAAATATTACCTTTGCCGAGGTGGCATATTGTCTCAGGTAAATTTGACTGCAGACAGAGCTGGCTTCGCTGCACAGCTGGATGTGACTGCTAGCTGTGGAACGTACAGTGCTTATGAAAAGCTATGCGGTACTTGTGGAACAAGGTAGCTTAGCAGGCTAGCTAGCTAGCTAATACTAGCTAGCTTGCAAGCTTTCCGTCACCTATGTATGGAATACATGGGGATATGTACCTGAGTGCTGTCATGTTTGATACTGTTCATGACTCCCAAGTTCACCACTTGAGAGGGTAAATACGATAGTCGAGAATGGAGTCTTTCCTGCAGATAGCCCCCCACTCATTGGCGATTGTACTGACTCGGGTGGGCACGGCGAATACTACCGGAGTGTCGGAAAGCGATGAGCTTCCACGGCATCACACCGGCTACGAGATCTTTGCTGATTTTAAAGCCGAGAACACGCAGCACCTGTGGAACCAGCGGGTCTCAGAAGCGGTGTCAGAGACGTTTTTCCTGGGCTGGATAGACGAACACGTGCTGTTGATTCAAGGGAAAGAGGACCATCTGGAGGTGTTACGAGAGGGATGGATGAGGAGGTCCCTGAACCCACCTCGAGGGTTCCACATCAAATACCTGGGTAAGCTGAAGCACTGTATGCCACCATGTCACGACACACCGTCGCAATGCCAATGTTGAGCCATCGTGTGCTTTTTGATGCTCCATGCACGGTGTGCATTGCACACAGTACCCACTTGCCCATTTTAAGGCAGGATGCACTCAGTATCTACAAGAAAAGTGGAATTAATGTACTACCTCATTATATAAACACAAGTCCTGTGGGGTCAGGACATAGTGTAAGGCCTATTGACAACCTTTCTAGTCACCAGGGAACAGTTGAGAGATGTTGAATGGAACCAAGAAGGGGCCTGTTGTGTGGTCCCAGAATCAGTCAGCTGTAACCCTGGCCTCACAACCCCCTGAACCAGTGTTTGTGGAGACAGAGGTCTGGGATACATGGCCTGGCTGGTGCCTAAACAGTGTTCAAATTCAGTAATGTCCTATTGTCTACAATGTCAGTACTGTATGTTAGATCATTAGAACTGTTAATTGATCCTTCTGCTATAAGTCAGAGATGAACACACTGTTGCACGGATGCATACTTGAATACACAGAGATCCACACGCATGGAAGTGGACGACTTGTATGAAGAGTGTTCAAATGGGTGTTTCGCAAGTTTCAGTTGTTATAACGGTTGTGCATTTTATCATTCATAATTGTCATTTGGTCTTTGACACATTCGGAGCTACCGTGAAGCAGCACTGTTGGTCATTTTAGAAGTCTTCTTTTTACGTCACAAACTAGTGTTGTCAGTGCTGCCGGGTCGAAAAAAAAGAGCTTTATTCTCTCTGAGCATTCCTCTTTTCTTCTCCTCAATCAGAGCAGAAACAAGCAACACACTCTGTCTTATTCCACAGACCACAGGCCACAGGACAAGTTGTGTCTCCTCCTAGTCCCTGTTTGTCCACACTCCAAACCTCACTGCCCTGGTCCCAACCAGGTTCTCCATCTCCTCCACCCAGCTGCCCTGCAGCCAACACATAATGAAGTGTGTGTTTGCTGTAATGCGCTGTTTATCTGTGAGCTAAGTTATAAGAGGATGAAATTTGGATTTGTGGGGTAAGAGTGCATGTGTGTGTGCACGTGCGTGTGTGCACAGTGGGGAAAGGTAAGGGGTTCCAAGAGGAGAGGTAGTCCTGCTGGTTCCCATTGACAAGCTGTGGATTGTGTTTGCGTCCCAGAGCGTAACAGAAACTCCCATGTTGCAGGAGGGTTAAGGGCATGGATATAGACACAGAGTGCCCCCGCCTGTAACAAGGTAGTAGTAGTGTCTGGTTCTCAAGGTCTCCTGCTTGTCATGGTTTTTTTTCTCTGCTGTGCAGTCTGTTGTAGCTTATTATTTCAAGAACCCCCCTAAATCTTTCTGTTCTTCTAATCCTGGTTGGCGGAAGGGCAGTAAACAACTAGGGTCTGGACCACCTCCTTTCAGATACATCCGACTAACCTCTCCTCTCAGTCTGATGGTAACTGGAGGAGCTGTGGAATGTCTGCAGCCTTTGTAGTTGTAATTTGTCACTGTATCAAATTACATAAACTATCATATTACTCACCCCCTCCTTGCTCTTTCTGATGTGCACAAAAGTTCAATGCTAACACACACACACATACATACATAGATACACACACCTACACTTATACCCACGCCTATTCCCGACATAATTACAGTTCAACTGGTAAAAAAAAGAAGATAAGAAGTCTTTCATCAGAAACAGCCCACCCCTCAGCCCAACACAGGAGGTTCATGCTGTGGTGTGTGTGTGTGTGTGTGCGTGTGGGGTTCGTGCGTGTTTTCTCTGCAGACAGGAGGAGGGGCCTGCATGTCCCAGCTCTTCATAAATCTCTCCTCCCCTCATCTCGGCCTGTATACCTGCCAGCTGGCTTCCTACCTCCAGGCAGGTAGATTCCAGGCCCCCCATCCTCAATGCTCTCTCTCTCTCTCTCTCTCTCTCTCTCTCTCTCTCTCTCTCTCTCTCTCTCTCTCTCTCTCGTCTAAGTCTCACCCTTCTGGTCTTCCAACACAGCTCTCTCTCTCTCTCCCTCCCTCCTCTCTCTCCCTCCTTAAGTCTCCTTCTCTCTTCATGTCCCTGCCTGACTCCGTGCACCCCCTTCTCTCAGACTCTGTGGTAAAGTCAGGAGCTGCTGATGGCCCAAGGAGGTTATCACTGGGTGTAGTGCTGCCCCCTAGAGGTAGGATTCTGTCAGGAGCTCCTCATTTAAAAACCCACCAAAGAGCCAGTGGGCGGGCGTCCACAGACTCGGCAAAGCTACAGTATGAACGTGAGGAGGTTTGGGGCTCCAGTCCAGACGGAATGGGGTCTACACACTGGATGACGCCTGTCCCCGGTGGAGCTGAACACGACTGACGTGTGTGAGCACGCCACGTGTGTGTGTGTGTGTGTCTCACGTGTAGCTAGTGGCGGCCGAGGCAGGCAGGTGGCATCCAGGTCGCTGGCCTCTGATCTGGGAGGTATTTCCAGGAGGGAACACGCTGAAAGCCACATAGGATCATCCCCACTAAGGCTGTTCAGGGCTGGCCTGCTGCTGTGTGGAAGCCCCCTGCTGGTGGTTGAAACCCTCTCAGTGTTACACTTGCACTTGGCTCAATACTACATTTACATTTAGTCATTTAGCGGACGCTCTTATCCAGAGCGACTTACAGTAAGTACAGGGACACTCCACCTGAGGTAAGTAGGGTGAAGTGCCTTGCCCAAGGACACAATGTCATTTGGCACAGCCGGGAATCGAACCAACAACCTTCTGAATAATAGTCCGACTCCCTAACCGCTCAGCCATCTGATCCCCATACAATACTACACCTGACTCTTGAATCCAGCCTCTTCTGCAACATTACGCCTAGCTCCACTATCATCCATCTGAAGGTCATACTGAGTTCTTCCAAGGTTATTTCATGTTGTCGGGCGCAGGGTCAATATTGAATGCGGGGTTCCTGTATTTGAATTTTAAATGATCCTGATCGAGAGGACAATCGTAATGTGCAAGCTCTACTCATTCCATCTCACAACTTTCTACTAATTGAAAAACAGTTGCTTAAAAACTATCTTCAGTTGACCATTGTATGGAAGGAGAGTTATGTCGGTATTCGAGAGTTGTGTCAGTATTAGAGGAAGTCACATTGAACCTGCTAGTCTGCGTGTGTCCACTAGGTGTCCCAGTTGCATGGGCCTCCATCATGTGTCTCCTGCAGCCCTCTTGGCTGCTCAGAACAATCCATGGTGCTCATTAATGGAGTCTGATGCAGACAGTGTTAAGAGACAGGAGATGTGACTAGTGCTGGTTCAGCGCTGGGTTGGACCGCCTGACTTGTCATCCTGCCTCTGTTCCCTGTCTGTCTGTCAGTCTGTACGGCAGGCTGTCTGTCTGTCTGTCAGTCTGTAGGGCAGTCTGTCTGTCTCTGTCTGTCTGTCAGTCAGTCTGTTGAGCAGTCTGTCTGTCTGTCAGTCTGTGTCTGTCTGTCAGTCAGTCTGTATGGCAGTCAGTCAGTCTGTCTGTCTGCCGCTCTGTCAGTCAGTCTTAGGGTTGCCAACCGTCCCGAATTCTCCGGGACATCCTGAATTATGGGTGATTTTGATTTGTCCCGTCAGGCAGTCCCGTATTCCAATCACAACCTCGCCGGCCAATAATAGGCTATTGTAAACGCGCCAAAACTCACTCAAACGTTGCTATGGGACACAGTTGTTGCTTGTTGGTGACAGTGTGTGTGAACTGGCCCAAGTGAGGTGAGTGTTATAGTGTGTCAAAATGAGCAGTGAACCTGCAAAGAAAAAAAGACTTTGCAGCTTTAAAAAAGAAATGGGGAAGCCAAAAGGTCATGGGTAAAAGTAGTGAGCCAATGACGCAAGGAAAGCGTTTTGCACAGTATGCTGCCAAGAACTGTCCTTTAGCCATGGTGGCGAGGATGATCGCACAGTAGCCTAGTGGTTTGCCAAAATGACACTGAAATGAGTAGGTTCATGGTATGGCTAATGAAACCTTGCGATTTCCATTATTGTTGGTCAGCTGTCACCTGGAAGAAACTGTCCCTCTTTTGGGGTTGAGGAAGTTGGCAACCCTAGTCTGTCTGTCTGTCTGTCTGCCGCTCTGTCAGTCAGTCAGTCTGTGTGTCTGTCTGTCTTCCAGGTGGTCGTCTGGTCACTTTTGAGTTTCACACACAGCTGAAATGACACACCCAAAATGTAGTTGTCTATCTTTGACATTGTCTTCTGTAGTTGTGTAGGCAAGAGCATTATCTGGCCTCGCAACGACAGCTTTCTCTCTCTCTCTCTCTCTCTCGCTCTCGCTCTCGCTCTCTCTCTCGCTCTCTCTCTCGCTCTCTCTCTCTCTGATAAAGATTTGTTCTCTAATCTTCACTTCAGTGTCCAGTAATCCTCAGTATTGGTTCAAAGCTAAAAGGAATCTATATCCACAAGTGTGACCCAGTTCCTAAAAATTGTCATTGGAAAATGTAGTATCCAGCCTGGACTGAACCATTCGGCTGGGCTGAGTGTGTGTCTGTGTGTGTGACTTGGAGCTAACCACTTTGGCAAAGAGAGCAGGGGTGGACTAGTAGCTGTTGCAGAGAGTGTTGTGTAAGGCAGTCGTATTCCTTGCGTGTCTGTCTATGTGTGTGGGTCCTTGTCAGTATTTCCAATACATTGTGAGAGGTTACAATAAATGAGAAGCTGAACAATGACCACCAGGGGATCTAGTTCCCGTCAGTAGTCGATGGTTCCACAGACGCCATGCTGCCTTCCTATCTCGCGCTGCCTGGTTATCCAGCTAAGCTCGTCCACTGTCTGACTCACATGGAACACACAGAGCAGGACTGGTCCGGTCATGTCCCAGTGAGTCAACCTGCAGCCTGCCACGGGCACACACATTACTACTGCTCGGACCCAGCACACATACACACGCACACACATACATGTATATATGTATATACACACAGACACAGACAAAAAGGCAAATACATAAACACTAAAAGGCACACACATACACACACACAGACAGACAGACAGACACTAAAAGACACACACACACACTCTCTCACTCACGCAGATACCTGCTGTGTTTGCTGGGCCTTCATTTCCGACCCATCGTGAGTCTTGGCTCTCACACTGGACACAACCATGGGAGCTGCATCGTGAATGGCTACACACACAGGAACCCGTTGACCAGTCAACCACACACACATGCCAACACACACACTTCAGAGAAAGTTGTGCAGCCCACTTACCAGGCTGATCTCAATAAGAAGCTCCTGTCGGGGTAGCTGTCTGCATGTCACTGAAGACTCACTGTTTCAGAGACAAGCTTCTCTCTAATGCCTAATGTAGTCTGGCAGGACCTGTGTGTCCTCGAAGCCTATTTCAGGCCCTGTCTTTTGTCAACGTGATGGTGTTTTTTTTCTGAGGCGTGTAATGTGTGTGGGGCCCATGTTGATGGAGGAGTGTTGTCCTTGCTGATTGGAGAGCGATTTTGCGGCTCTGCCGAGTCGGGCCTTGGTGGTGCCGGTTTGCCGTCGGGGGATTGGATGTTTGGAGCAGGTCCCAGTGCATGTTGGACAGCTTCATAGGGCCGTGGTGTTCTGCTCTAAGGAGACAAGCAAACATTCCATCACTCCAGTTTCTTAATCAGCCATGGATTCTTTTATCATGCCTCATTGCCAGACATAGGCCTCGTTAGCGAGTGGATAAATCTGGATTTTTTCTTGCACATGTTTCAAAACGGCATTTCCACAAAACGGTGTCATGTTGTTTTAAATCCTGGCTGACTGCTTGGTGAAGGCCCGAGACCAGAACCCTCCTAACCTCAGACTGTTCTGGCCAGTCAGATGCTTGCTTCCTGCTGTCTGGGAGACCTACAGCCAATCAGGGAGTCTTAAATATGACAAGGATGTGTATGAGCAACGAGGGAACATATTTGTGTTTCAGAGCAATGGTTTAGGGGCCGCTGGGGGACTTCCAGATGATGGGGAGGGTTGGGATGTTTACATACGTGTGTGAGAGAGGGAGAGAGGGTGGGTGGGTGGGGGGAGAATAGAAGGGAGGAGGGGGCTGAGGTTGGGGGGGGGGGGGGGGGGGGTGCTCTGATAATTCAGACCATGTTTGGCTGAGCTTTGAGGAGAGGTGCTAGGTAACAGAGCGTGTCACAGCAGAATGGTTGGTGGTGGTGGGGGGGGGGGGGGTCACATGGTCCTTGGTGAGGTCACATGGCAGATTGACTGTGCGGGAAGTATGCGTGAGGGGGAAAAGGTTGTGTGGGCGTGTGTCTCTGCATGCTTGTCATCACAAAGAGGCCTGACATAACAGGGGCTGTAACACAAGCCATAACGAACACCAGAGGTCCATCGGATCTCTGGGCCCAACGCCACCATCTCGGTCCAGCCCACCCTGTGTGTCTGTGTGTTGTTGTTGTTGCAGGGTCTGACTGTTGAGTTGTTTTCCTGCTGTGAGATAATGCCAAAGTCCCAGAATCCATCCCAATTTCTGATTGGGTGGGAGTTTTGCTGTGCCGAGGAAGTGAAGGGTGAGTGACATTGACCTTCACCAGGTTTGGTCCCTAAGGGCCTCCGTAGTGTGTGATTACGGGGAGGTGTAATACAAAACGGGGCCTGGTTAGCCTCAGCCCTGACAGACACACCCACACACACACACACACACACACACACACACACACACACACACACACACACACACACACACACACACACACACAGAGCTGGAGGACCTACCAACATGGCTACCTGAACTTTTCTACAATGGAGGCTGCATCAATGTCAGTAGTGTAGCATATTAGAATGGTAAATAAGTTGCTGTCTTCATCCACCCAGTCTGACCTTGATTCTATTCTCTCAATTCTACCGCAATCGGGGCATTTACAGCCGCGCATGGATTCCACACTCTTCAATGTGCCGCAGCGCTGTGCTGGTTACCAGTTCAACACTATGGCTGTCGACGTAGTTGGAAGCTACGCGCAGCTAGCTAGTTCCGTTCTTTAGCTTAGCGTCCTTGTTTGCATTGTCTGTTTGACCACAGACAGACAGAAAGGGTGGCAATGGCGTATTTGTTGTCGACCTAATGTTGAAATGGCACAGAGATGAACAAGAACCTTCCAAACGGGCGGGTCTTGTCAAAGAGGTTGAATATGTCGCTGTCTCGGTCCAACTAGTCACGATGACATCAATTCTACCCCCAACCCCCAGCTCTACCCTGAACCCCTAACGTTCTCCAACCCTAAAGTCCCTACTCCCTAACGCTACCCCACATTCCTCACAATCCAACTACATCCCTTATAATCTTCAAATCCCCTGGCATATCTGCTCCTGCACTGTATGAAGGCTCCGCAGAGGAGAGAGGGGGACAAGAGGGATGAGGAGGAGGAAGGTGTGTGGAGAAGAATGGTGACCCCTGATCCGGGCCTGACAGGAGCTGCATTTCTCTCTGACATCACCTCCTGAAACCAGAGAAACTGCCTGGGCCCGCCCACCATGATTAATGATTGGCTCACGTCTAAACTCTTTCATGTACACAGATGTCCGACTCTGGCCAGATCTGCCTCTTTCAGCCAGATTTGCTCGTCTTTCTCTCTCATTTGATTGGCCGGTCTCTTCGCTCTGGTCTTCCCCCCCGGGTCAGATTTGCTCCCCGGTCTGTCCTCCGGTCTCCCTCCTGCCGGGGGTCTCCGGCTGCATTCCTGAGGGGAGGCCGCCGAGGAAACTCAGAGGATCCTGCTGGTGACCCTGCAGGGGGGGGATGGGGGGAGGGAGTGGAGAGAAATGGAGAGCCGAATGAAAGTGGAGGGACAACATTTCTCTCTCTCTCTCTGTCTGTCTGTCTGTCTGTCTGTCTGTGTCTCTCTCTCTCTCTCTCTCTCTCTCTCTCTCTCTCTCTCTCTCTCTCTCTCTCACACTCTCTTTCTTTCTGTGCCAGTCTCTCTCTTTTCTCTCTCTCTCTTTTCTCTCTCTCTCTCTCTCTCTCTCTCTCTCTCTCTCTCTCTCTCTCTCTCTCTCTCTCTCTCTCTCTCTGTGTGTGTGTTGCAGCGTAGTAGTGAATGAGGTGGTCCAGAGTGACAGGATCATAGTAGCGCAGCTCAGCAGAGCTCCTCCCCCTCCCCTGGCTGACTGACGGGCTTCCTGGCCCCCCCCCTCCTCCCTCTCCCCTCCCTCTCTCCCCCTCCCCCCCTCCTCCTCCAGCGCGGCGCAGCGGCAGAGGAGGATCAGGACAACAAGAGAGCGAGCGAGCGAGAGAGAGGCAGGCGGTAGAGAGAGTGCGAGAGCGCGAGGAAAAAGAGAGAGAGACGGTCCGGAGGATAGCCGACGACACAAAGACAGCGAGAAACACGCCTTTCTGCCTGACGCTCCGGATTCCTTTTTTTTTGGGGGGGGGGGTTGTTGTTTATTTTTGGGTTACGTGCGGGTCCTTTTCCTCATTTAGCCGTGTGTATCGGGCTCCCATCCTCCATCATCCCTCCGCACAGGCACGGTAGAGACGCTTTCTCACGCTCACACACACACCCACCCACCCACCCTTTCCTGGCGGAACGGCGGCCGCGGATGTGTACGCCCGACGGAGGAGCGCCGTCGCCCGCGGACGGACGGATCGACAACGGCGATCGGGCGCCGATCGAAGGAGAAGAGAGGTAGCCGTTAGCACTGGCTCCTGAGCCGTGTGCCCTCCCTCCCTCCCTCCTCACTCCCTCCATGGCCGCTGCCTGCGCTTGCAGCCTGGTCTCTTTTGTGTTCGCGGCTCTCCCTTAGCCCAGCCCTCCCCTCTCTCCCCGCCCGCCTTCAACACAGCTATTGTCTGGATCCGGGGGGCTCTCTCACAGTGCCCACCCAACCCCCGAACCTTCTCCAGACCACGCTGCCCCCCCCCCCCCTTCCCCCCTTCTCCCTCATCTCCATCGCCTGCCTCCTTCCCGCGCGGCTGCCTGGCTGTCTGGTTCAGGGCCCAGTGCTGGCTGGGTTTACACGTGAAGCTGGCAAGTGCTAAGCCTGGATTAATGGCAGGCGCGGGCTGACGCTGGCTCGGACGACACTATCTCCCACCCCCCCCGGGATCGCGGAAGGAACCCCAGCGGACGGCACCAAGCTGAGCTCGGCTCGTCCGCCCCGTCTGTGCGTACGCGAGCGCGCGCGTGTGTAAGAGCGAGAGCGAGTGTGTTCCAGAGAGAGTATGCGTGTAGCAGGCAGAGACAGCGAGCGCTAAAGGGACGTCAGCGGCGGGGCGCCGGGCCATGTGTCTGGTGTGACCTGGCGGAGGTGTATCTGGAAGAGAGCCTGGATGTGGAGGCGGAGGTAACCCCCCGCAGGTCCACCCAGCCCTGCCCGCTGCCCGGGGCGGAGCCAGCATGAAGAAGACTCGCAGCACCACCCTGCGGCGCGCCTGGCCCAGTTCTGACTTCTCCGACCGGGCCTCGGAGCGGACACGCTCCCGCAGCGAGAAGGACTACCGGCTCCACAAACACAAACACTACCCCCCCCAGTACCTGTGCCAGTCCCCGCCTGGCTACATCACTCCAGGTGGGTCACACTGTCGCGCTGGAGATACTACACTCGCACTGCTGCGTACGTGTGTGTGTGTGTCAAGGTGGACTACAGATACTACGCTGTGTGTGTGTGTCTAGGTGGACTAGATACTATGCTGGCAGTGTGTGTGTGTGGGTGTGTGTGTGTAGCAGGTGGACTACAGATACTATGTTCTCACTACTGTGTGTTTGTGTGTGTCTAGGTGGACTACAGACTATGCTGGCAGTGTGTGTATGTGTCTAGGTAAACTGCAGGTACTATTCTTGTACTACTGCGTTTGTGTGTGTGTGTTTGTGTAAGTGGACTAGAGATACTTTGCTGATTTTTTGCGTTTGAATGTGTGTATGTATTGACTACGTACTGTGAGGATATAATGTAGTATAATTTCAAAGTCCAGGAATTAGGAATTATTGTTGTCTCTTTTAGAGCCGTTTCTGGGCTGTTTTGGGAATGTAATGTAGAACTAGGACATTACAAGCTTGGACACACTGACCTGATCCAAATAAATACCTGGACAGGAAGAGGAACTCTGACTTAGAATGACACCCCATCAAAAAGAAAAAATCCAATGTTCAGGTTGGTAGTGCTGAAATCCCAAAAGGGAAAACCAAAACGTCGCAAACGGAAGGGCACGCTGGTTACTATTCATGCGTTTAATTTTCATAGCGAGACATCACCTTCTTAGGATTCAGTTTTATCATTGGGGGAAGAAAATTCTTTACATTACTTTGCTACTTTATTCATATGTGTTATTATGAAATCTCAAATTGTTCAGATGATATGAACAGTTCCGTTCAGTCTCAGACTTTTGTACCCCTGTGTATGTGGCTGATGACAGTGAGTGCTGGCTCGAGCAACACCTGAATGAACTGCAATAGGTGACGTCACTACAGAAGTGTGTGGAGCATCGTAGTGATTTAAAACAGGTCTTTAATGTGTCCAGTGGTGGCAAACTCCCGGAGCTAGTCAGCATCTGAGGTCAAACTGTCTGGCAAGGCAGAGAAAGAGGAGGGAAGAAGAGAGAGAAGACTGCAGGGATGTAGAGAAAGAGTGTGTGTGTTTGTGTGTGTGTGTGTGTGTGTGTGTGTGTGTGTGTGTACCATACAAGAAGCCCATACAGAGGGTCTGAATGGGGAGTGAATGGAGGAGGAGCCAGGTCCAACAAGCCCACATGCTCTCAAGGCTCCTTCACGTCTCCTAGCAACACAGCGGGTCAGAGGCGAGCTGACACGGCCATTGTTCAAGAAAAGTGTGAATGAGGAGCGAGAGAGAGAGAAGGAAAATGACGGATAGATAGATAGCAAGATAGACAGATACAAGATAGATAGATAGATAGACAGATAGACAGATATGTTGATAGATAATTACCATTGTTTCTCAGTCAGAAACACTGTCACACACCACTCCTAGCAGTGAGGCAGCTGACAGGGATATTGGTTATGCTGGGGACCCCCTCAGTAGCAGCTTTGGGGCCGTCTCACAATTGGCTGTATTGTTAAGAGATAAAGAGGGCAGCTTTAGCAAGTGCAGAGCAGAGCTTGAAACCACTAAGCTGGGCCCTGTGTGCCGACTTAAACAGCAGAGGAAAAGACTGGTTGTTCTCTCCTCAGGACTGTTGCTGTGAGCTGCCCTCTCAAAGAGACCCTCTCGAGCAGTCCTGGTAGGCTTGCTCTCTCTTCTGGCAGTCTCCTGCTGACAGGCCTGCTCTTCTCTCCCTTTTTTGTTCTCCCCTTCCAGATAAGGCAGCCGCCATCTTTGTTCTGATAGCCCTACTGCTCTCCTCTGGAGGTTTCTCACAGGCCTGAGCGCAACAGCGTGGCATTTTAAGTGTAATAAGTGTAGTAGTGGAAGCGCACCTCGACATCAGTCGACATGGCCAGTGTTGGACTTTGTCCCATACGATTATCCAGTTTAGTCGAGAACCTTTTATGGCTTGACAACATTTGACAATGTCTTGTCAAATTTAACCCTTGTGCTGCCTTCGGGTCACATGACCCAAAAGGTTCATCACGAAGCATTGTTGTGTTTACCCAATTTTACCCAATACAAAAACGAATTATTTTCTTTTAACCTTCGCAATGTGGGGGTCTGAGACAGCCCAACGGTTAAAAGAAAATGCTTCACTTTGTTTTTGTATTCTATAAAGTTGCCGCAATACGACGGTGGGTCACAATGATGACACAAGGGTTAAGTAAAGATGAAGGTGATAGTTGAGGAAGTGGATGAGATGACAGGAGGTTGATGAGAAGGTATCAGGTGGTGGATGAGGAGAAGACAGCCGGATGAGGAGGTATCAGGAGGTGGAGCTGGAGGTGGAGGTATAAGGAAGTGGATGAGGGGATGGATGAGGTTTCAGGAGGTGAATGAGGAGGTATCAGAGGGTGGATGAGGAGGTGGAGGAGGAGGTATCAGGAGATGGATGAGGAGGTATCAGTGGGTGGATTAGAAGATGGATGAAGAGGTATCAAATGTGGATGAGGAGGAAGTATCAGAGGGTGGATGAGGAGGTGGATGAAAAGGTATAAGGAGGTGGATGAGGAGGAGGTATCAAAGGGTGGAGGAGGAGGTATCAGGAGGTGGATGAGGAGGTATCAGAGGGTGGATGAGGAGGTGGATGAAAAGGTATCAGGAGGTGGATGAGGAGGAGGTATCAAAGGGTGGAGGAGGAGGTATCAGGAGGTGGATGAGGAGGTATCAGAGGGTGGATGAGGAGGTGGATGAAAAGGTATCAGGAGGTGGATGAGGAGGAGGTATCAAAGGGTGGAGGAGGAGGTATCAGGAGGTGGATGAGGAGGTATCAGAGGGTGGATGAGGAGGTGAATGAAAAGGTATCAGGAGGTGGATGAGGAGGAGGTATCAAAGAATGGAGGAGGAGGTATCAGGAGGTGGATGAGGAGGTATCAGAGGGTGGATGAGGAGGTGGAGGAAGAGGTATCAGGAGGTGGATGAGGAGATGGATGAGGAGAAACCAGGAGGTGGAGGAGAAGTACACTCTATCAAGTTAGTTGGTCTGCCTTGGGAGCGATGATGAATGAAGAATAGTCTGAACATGTTCACCCACCACACACACACACACACACAGATCTCAGCACCACACGCACATCTAATCTTGTCCAATTAACACAGATTCAGCTGCAGCCTTAAATAGAATGTCAACTTCTAGTCCCAGATGACTACTAGTGGCCCTCTCTCTTCCCTCGTCTCCATCTCCCTCTTTCTCTTCACCCCTTCTTGCTCTCGCTCATCTCCCTTGAAACCTCTGTACCTGCTCCCTGTCTCACCTTTCCCTGCTCTCTCTTCCTCTTTCTTATTTCCTATTCCATCTTTAACCATTCCCTCTCTCTGCTCCCCCTCTCTGCTCACTATCCCAAACTCCCAACACAGTAAAAGGCCAGTATATCATCGAGCTTACAGGTTCAACAGAGGTCCCACTCCTTTAGAAAGTTAGACCAGCCCACATCGACTGACTGGTTCATGCATGAAGCTAAGAGGTGGCAGTAATGAGTGATTGAATATGTTGAGCTTAGAAGCCGTATTAGCTGCTGTAAAGAGTGACTGATTCAAGTCCTGGCATGATGTTGGCCTAAACATCTTGGTAAGTAGGATGTATCTAACTGCCTGAGCCTGGGGCTGGAACTCTGAGGTGAGGTGGCATACCTCTGTTGTTCTCTCCCCCCCCCCCTCTGTCGTTCCCCCTCCTCTCTCCTCCAGTGTTTTTCTGTAGCCCTGCTCAGAGGGGAGGTTTAAATGTGGACAGGTTTATCTGACCTGATTCTGGTTGAGGTTGCAGACTTGGTCGATGTTACTGTTATAAAAGCTGAATTCTCTTCTTCATCTCCCCTCTTTCTTTCTTTCTTTCTTTCTTTCTTTCTTTCCTCTCCTCCCATCCTCTCCCATTGTTTGTCCTCTCCCTTTCTTTTTCTCCCATGCAGCCAAAGCAGTGTAGCAGCGATGCATGCTGGGATGTGTGAACTTGTTAACCCTGTGCCTCTCACGGCGTTGCAGATGCTGACGCAACGCCCCGCCCCCTTCCTGCAAAAGCTGTCACTGAAGCTCCTCCCCCCTCTCTGTGTGCTGAGCCCTGGGATACCCACCCACTCATGGCCCCGTGTTCCTCTCTACTCCACACACATGCTCACTTGCCGGCACATTGCACGCACACATGCATGCATGCACACTCACACTCTCCTCCCGCAGCCTCATGGCTGCTCTAGCTTCAACACTCAATGCTCACTCACTCACACACACGCTCCACTCTCACAGTCTCTCCACCAATCAGCCTCTGGGAGCCCTGGCCTGGTTTACTAAGGCCCCTCCCCCTTCTCTCCCAGGCGTTTTGCTTGCAGCAGCTCAGGCTATTTCTGTTCCCCTACACACACTGTGGCACGCTCCCTTAATGATGCTGGAAAATCCTTAGCAGCTGGCCAGTGTGTGTGTGTACACTGTATGCGTGTGTGTTTGTGTGTGTACTGCATTACACGTGAGGAACACAGAGTACTACTGCAGCTTAGTAACATTAAAGCCAAATCGTAGGTTTCTCTGCTTAGAAAGTGGATCATCTTCGTGGAGAACTTGAGTGGTATTCAATCCCAGTCTTCTATCCCAGCAGTGCTGTCTCTGTCTCAACCCAGCAGTGCGGTCGCTGTTTCTACCCAGCACTGCTGTCTCTGTCTGAACCTAGCACTGCTGTCTCTGTCTTTTTCTCTGTCTCTGTCTCTACCCAGCATTGCCATCTCTGGCTTTGTCTCTGTCTCTACCCAGCACTGCTGCCTCTGTCTTTGTCTCCGTCTCAACCTAGCACTGCTGTCTCTGTCTCTACCCAGCAGTGCTGTCTTTGTCTCAACCCAGCACTGCTGTCACTGTCTCTGTCTTTACCCAGCACTGCTGTCTCCGTCTTTGCCTCTGTCTCAACCCAGCAGTGCTTTCTCTGTCTCTACCCAGAACTGCTGTCTCTGGTTTTGTCTCTGTCTCTACCCAGCACTGCTGTCTCTGGCTTTGTCTCTGTCTCTACCCAGCACTGCTGTCTTTGTCTCTGTCTCTACCCAGCAGTGCTGTCTCTGTCTTTGTCTCTACCCAGCAGTACTGTCTCTGTCTCTACCCAACACTGCTGTCTCTGTATCAACCCAGCACTTCTGTCTCAACCCAGCACTGCTGTCTCTGTCTCTACCCAGCACTGCTGTCTCTGTCTCTACCCAGCATTGTTGTCGCTGTCTTTGTCTCCGTCTCTACCCAGCACTGCTGTCTCTGTCACTGTCTCAACCCAGCAGTGCTGTCTCTGTCTCTACCTAGCATTGCTCTCGCTGTCTCCGTCTCTACCCAGTAGTGCTGTCTCTTTCTCTACCCAGCAGTGCTGTCTCTGTCTCAACCCAGCAGTGCTGTCTCTATCTCTACCCAGCATTGCTGTCTCTGTCTCTACCCAGTAGTGCTGTCTCTGTCTCTACCCAGCAGTGCTGTCTCTGTCTCAACCCAGCAGTGCTGTCTCTATCTCTACCCAGAATTGCTGTCTCTGTCTCTACCCAGCAGTACTGTCTCTGTTTTCTACCTAGCACTGCTGTCTCTGGCTTTGTCTCTGTCTCTACCCAGCACTGCTGTCTCTGTCTCTACCCAGCACTGCTGTCTCTGTCTCTACCCAGCATTGCTGTCTCTGCCTTTGTCTCAACCCAGCAGTGCTGTCTCTGTCTCTACCCAGCACTGCTGTCCCTGTCTCTTCCCAGCAATGCTGTCTCTGTCTTTGTCTCTGTCTCAACCCAGAATTGCTGTCGCTGTCTTTGTCTCCGTCTCTACCCAGCACTCCTGTCTCTGTCTCAACCCATCAGTGCTATTTCTGACTCTACCCAGCATTGCTGTTGCTGTCTTTGTCTCCGTCTCTACCCAGCAGTGCTGTCTCTGTCTTTGTCTCAATCCAGCAGTGCTGTCTCTGTCTCTACTTAGCACTGCTGTCTCTGTCTTAACCCAGCAGTGCTGTCTCTGTCTCTACCCAGCAGGGCTGTCTCAGTCTCTACCCAGCACTGCTGTCTCTGTGTCAACCCAGCAGGGCTGTCTCTGTCTCTACCCAGCACTGCTGTGTCTGTCTGAACCCAGCAGTACTGTCTCTGTTTTCTACCTAGCACTGCTGTCTCTGGCTTTGTCTTTGTCTCTACCCAGCACTGCTGTCTTTGTCTCTGTCTCTACCCAGCAGTGTTGTCTCTGTCTCTACCCAGCACTGCTGTCTCTGTCTTTGTCCATACCCAGTACTGCTGTCTCTGTCCTCTACCAGCAGTGCTGTCCATGTCCTGGACTTCCTGCTCCCTGACAGGCCCCTCGGAGCATAGGCTATGTAGAGCAGCAAGCATTAGCGGCTTGGATTAGAGGAATTGATAATCCAAACGCCAGAGAGAAGAAGCAGAGTGTAAACCATAGAAGCATGGCTTATTAACCCCACCAAACCCTTCGTCCATTCAGCTCTCATGTAGCTGTTGATGAGGTCAGAGGACACACCAGAGGAGAAACCGATGACAGGTATACAGAAGTCTTTTGATGGTTTAAAACAGTTGGCACTGTGAGACCAAACAATCCCAAACAGAGCTGTGCATTTCCTGATTTGCAGTGCGAGTCTTCAACTGCAGCCACTCTCTAACTCCATCTAGTGTCAGAGCATGTAGTAATGCACACATACACTATCTCTCTCACAAACACACACACACACACACACACACTAACAGAATGGCCCTCATCAGGTGCGAGAGGTCGGGAGAGGTGGAGTCTGGAATGTTTACACTTGCTGAGTTGAACTTTATTCAAGTGCCCCACCTGTCTGCGTGTGTCCCCACGAGCGTTATGCAGACGAGCCGACTGTTGTCCTTTTCTCCAGGACCACCACGCACCACCATCTTTGACTTCCAGGTCTCGGACCTGTTCTTCAGCATTCTCCCAGCTCCAAGTTTCCTCACTCAACTTTTTCTGCTGCCAGTAGAGATGAAGCACCCCTCCCCCACCACAAGCTGCCCCCTCCCCCCCTTGCACCCACTTGTTACATGATCAGAGCTCCCCCTGCTCTGTTCCACAGCCTCCTTCACCTTTGTCAGTCTTATGAGGCCTCTGTCCCCCTTTTATCTACACAGCTAGTTCACACACACACACACACACACACACACACACACACACACACACACAAACACACACAGGCGAACACACACACACATTGTCCTTCCTCTTTGACATGCTAATACCTTGCAGCATAAAACTAGTCAATCTAGTGTCCCAGTCAGTAGCTGTATCTCAGTTCTGTCAGTTTGTCTACCGAGGAACAGTTTTGTCCGTCTGATTAGGAATAGTTCTGTCCGTCTGTCTGTATAAGAGGAGCAGTCATGTCTGTCTGCTTTAGACAAGCTCTAAGTGGGTCATCGGAACCAGAACAGACCGGGCTCTGACCAGCTGGATGCTGTGCTGCAACCTCCCTCCCTCTTTCTCTCCCTGCTCAATTCTTCCATCCCTCGTACACTGACGCTGCTACACCTACTGCTGGTGAGGACAAGCAGACATGTAGGGTAGGTAGAGAGAAAGAGAGGGAGAGAGAGAGAGGGGGGGGGGAGAGAGAGAGCATAGAAGAGGGGGGAGGGAGAGAAAGCATGCAGAACAGGCGTTAGGTGCAACTGGGGATGCGTTGCCATAACAACGCTTTCGGCAGGCCGCCCACAAGCTTGTATGTCAGTGGGCATTACAGAGAGAGAGAGGGAGAGAGAGAATGGGAGGGAGAGGGGGGAAAAAAACGAGTGCATAGTGAAGCAGGACGTGATTGGTCACACCCCCTTGTCTTTGTGTGGAGTGGAGCATGCTGGGAAGGCCCTTGAGTGAATGCTCATTTGTGTGTGAGAGAGAGAGCAAGAGAGGAGCGCGCGCGTGTTTGTGTGTGTGTGTGTGTGTGAGGGAGGGAGGGCTCACGGCTGCAGCTAAAAGAGCTGCCTCGGGATCTGCCTGGATTAAGCCTAGGAGCCGACCAAATCAGCTAAGGTACTGCCAATCTTCCTCGTCTATCTCTTCTCCGTCGCTCCCCCTCTCCTCCTCTCCCTTTCTCTCTCCGCGCTCGGAGGACGAGTGCGGCTGGTGTGACTGAAGCTGCGTAGCTTTGCGGAGGGAATGACAAAAGAAGGGGGTGGGGTTAAGCGGGAGGTGCATGGACAAAGGACGGTGGCAGCAGGATTGTTTACTACCACTGCAGTAGCAGGCAGGCAGGCAGGAGCACGTCTCTCTACTTTCCCTCGCTCTCTCCCCCTCCCTCTCTCTCTGCCTGTCTGTCTCTCTCTGCCTGTCTGTCTCTGTCCCTCCCTATGGACAGCCTGCACAGTAATGGAGGGAAAGAAGCTTCAGCTAGCTGCCTCATAGTAGCCTCATCTAACTGCTTCATAGTAGCCTCAGCTAACTGCCTGCCTCGTAGTAGCCTCAGCTAACTGCCTCATAGTAGCCTCAGCTAACTGCCTCAACTAACATCTTCTTTGCCTTCTCAGCTAACTGCCTCAGTGTCTCATAGCAGTCCTAGCTAGCAGGCTCAAACCATCTGCACTACAAAATGGCTCTGGTCTTTGCTGTGCTCTGTAGTATGGCTAGTGTAGCAGGACTTCCAGACTGTTCTACACCAGACAGATCACATCCACTCAGACTGTCTCTTAAGCTGAACAGTAAAATGTCTGATTGACCAATAGTTTGTTGTTAAAAGGATTTATGAATCAACAGCATAAACAAGAGGTCAGAACTTTACAGTGCCTTTCAGTGTACTGCTTTCTCACTCCCCCCCTCTCTCTCTCTCTCTCTCTCTCTCTCTCTCTCTCTCTCTCTCTCTCTCTCTCTCTCTCTCTCTCTCTCTCTCTCTCTTTCTCTTTTTCTCTCTCTCTCTCTCTCTCTCTCTCTCTCTCTCTCTCTCTCTCTCTTTCTCTTTTTCTCTCTCTCTCTCTCTCTCTCTCTCTCTCTCTCTCTCTCTCTCTTTCTCTTTCTCTCTCTCTCTCTCTCTCTCTCTCTCTCTCTCTCTCTCTCTCTCTCTCTCTCTCTCTCTCTCTCTCTCTCTCTCTCCCTTTCTCTCTCTCTCTTTCTCTCTGTGTGTCCGAGCTGACGTCTGAAAGCTTTCTATTTTCTCTGGTTAGTCACACTTGATTTTTACCAGGGCTTTTCTTTCATAAAGGCATGCTGCCTGGCACTGTGTGTGTTAGGGGGGCTAGGAGGGTATGAAGTTCACTCCATGGTCACCCTCTCCATGGGGAGAGCTGCACAGTTGTCGGTGGAGGTGTATGAGAGTTTGTGTATGTCGAATGGGGGGGGGGGGGGTGGCTGCAACTGTTCCCACAAGGCCCCTGCAGCTGTGTTCGCGTCTCTCTCTCCCCCCGCTCTTTAGCTTTCTCTCTCTTTCTCTCTCCCCCTCTCTTTACCTCTCTCTTTCTCTCTCTCTCCCCCTCTCTTTCTCTCTCTACATCTCT
Organism: Hypomesus transpacificus; assembly: GCF_021917145.1. Lineage (NCBI taxonomy): Eukaryota > Metazoa > Chordata > Actinopteri > Osmeriformes > Osmeridae > Hypomesus > Hypomesus transpacificus. Next base: position 12,312,258 of record NC_061060.1, on the reverse strand, counting down.
CTCTCCCTGACCAGTCCTGGCCTTGTGTGTGTCGGAGGCCTCGCCGCGGTTCTCCACTCATCTCAACATGTCTGCTGTCTGCTAGCTCCGGAGCTCCACCGCTGCTGTTTTTACAGCTCAGCTTGAGCGCACTAGCATCACATCATACTCTCCCTCCTCCTCCTCCTCTTCCCTCGCCTGCACGCTCGCTCACTCGCTCGCTCATCTGGGTAAATGGGAATGAGGTCACTTCCTCCTCCCCCTCCCGCTTAGCAAGATGGAGAAGATGGAGGCCGGGTTCTCTGAAGCAGCAGTCATACTCTGCTCAGATCCTCTCTCTCTCTCTCTTGTCTGTCTGCTATGCTGTCTGTCTTCTAGCAGGTCTGGTCTAGCTTGCTCTCTGTCCAGCAGCCCAGTCAGTCTGTATGTTGGTCTGTCTGCAAACAATGTCTGTCAGTCTGTGTCCAGACTTTTGGTCCATTGTGTTATAGAATTGTGTTTTTTGTGTGTGGTGCTGGTGTCAGTCAATAGGATTGTGAATAATGTGGAAGTGTGGCAATGGAACAAGTTAAACTAACATGAAAACAGTCGGTCGTGGGAGGTTAAAGAGTCTCAATCGGCCGGTGTTACGTCATTCGGTGGAAGCTAAAAAATGACGTCAAGGATATTTGTAGCGGTGTGCTGTATTTGTATATTGTGGTCTGTGTGTGTGTGTGTGGGGGGAGGTAGGTAGGTAGAGAGAGAATGCGAGCGAGAGAGACAGGACCAGTGTCCCTCGGCAGCTGTCTGGACCGTGGTCTTCTGATGGTCAGCAGGCTGGTCCTGCCAGAGAATGTGTGGAGCTCAGTGTGGGAGCACACCTGTTGGCCTAGCAGGTGTTGGAGAAGGAGGAAGGGAGAGAGGATATACTATATAACCTGTATTACACTACAATGGAAACAAATTGTGAGGGCATCCCCAGAGAAAGGAGTAGGTGAGGAGGAGAGAGAGGAGGAGGAGAGAGAGGAGGAGGCCGGGTGGGGGGGGGAAAGAAGGAAGAGGTGTCTCTAACACCACCAGGCCACCAGCCATGTGCTGATCAGGATGATGATGTCATGGGGGAGTTGCCCTCCTGCTCCTAACTATTGCAGCACCTGGATACAGGCTTAGCTTGTTTAGCGTTCTTCTATCTCCATGGATACAGGGCAGGGTAGTGTGCGCGCGCGTGCGTGTGTGTATTTACCTTTGCCAGGGTTCTGTTCAGGTTAATCAGCTTATCCTCACCCTGACAGGACAGTGGGTTCCCTCTCACAGAGACTGTGCCGTCTTAGTCTGTACGGTCCAGGGCGCATGTGAACCAGACCTCACCATGTGCTAGCCGGAAACCCAGAGCCACCACGGTCTGCCCTGAACGTCGCTGAGCTGGCCGACGGCTTTTTCGGTGTGTGCAGCAGGCGACCTTTGAGGTTTCGTTGAGGAAGCTTCTGGTGGCGCCCCGCGAGGCAACCGAGGGGCAGATCTTTGACTTTGAAGACGAGAGTACGGCTTCAAGCTCAATGAAGCTAGTTAGGAGTTAGTGGCTAGATACAATCTTGGAAGACATTTTTTGAAACTAGCCCAGTTGTTTTTGTCTGTGAGCTGGCTGTTTCTTCATAGCTGGGTAGATTTGAGGTTGGGAGCCTATGGTGAAAAACTGGTTTTGGACAAAGTAGCCGTTTGATCTGGTCTTGCCTGGCTTGGCTCTGTTATTCCAATACAATACAGTGTAATGTTTACATAGCCCGACAAAGCCTGCTGTCTAACCCTGCTGTGTTTGTCTCCCTGCTCCAGGTGATGTGTCTCCTATCAGCATGTCGCCCATCAGCCAATCCCAGTTCATCCCTCTGGGGGAGGTCCTGTGTTTGGCCATCTCCGCTATGAACTCTGCCCACAAGCCTGTCACACAGGAGGCCCTCACAGAGCACCTGGCAACATGTTTCCCAGGTAACCAAAACTCACCATGACACTGCCGACTCTGAATCTCTCTCTCTCTCTCTCTCTCTCTCTCTCTCTCTCTCTCTCTCTCTCTCTCTCTATGTCTCTCATTTATTTGTATTGTTCTCTCTCTTTCTCTTTTGTCTCTCTCCATCTATCCATCTGTCTATATCCATTTTGGTATAGTGTATTAAGTATTGATCGCATGTGCCCTGTAGTTTGCCTATCTGTCCGTTGTGTAGAAAGTGCTGAGGCTGGAAGTTCCAGTGGAGTAGCTGGAGTAATATCACACGGGTCAGCTGGTCTGCAGGGGTTGCTATGGCATTGAAAGTGGGGGTCTGTTCTGGACGGTGTGCTAGTGGTCAGCATGTGACAACACAGCAACACTTGATTAGATTTCCTTTGTTAAGTTTCTGCACATGGCAGCTTGTCTGTGACAGAGGGTCTTCTCTTCCTGGTTGTTCCTGACTGTGCAACAAACCACTCTCCCTCCATCTATCTCTCCCTCCATCTCTCTCTCTATTCCTCTACATCTCTGGCTCTCTCTCTCTTTTTCTTCCTTCCCTTTTCTCACTTTTTCTCTGTCTTCCACCCTCTCTCTGTCTTTCTCTCCCTTTCTCTCTTTCCCCATCTCTTCCTCTTTTCTCTGTCTCTTGCTTACCTCGCCTCTTTTCTTTCCCTCCTCGCCTCCCCAAACTGCGACTCCTCCCTCCCTTTCCTCTCCTTTTGTCCTATCTGCCTCTCCTACCCACCATACCTCTCCTCCTCCTCATCCCTCTCCTCATCCCTCTCCTTCTCATCCCTCTCCTCCTCTTCATCCCTCTCCTCCTCCTGCTCCTCCCTCTCCTCCTCCTCATCCCTCTCCTCCTCATCCCTCTCCTCCTCATCCCTCTCCTCCTCCTCATCCCTCTCCTCCTCCTCGTCCCTCTCCTCCTCCTCGTCCCTCTCCTCCTCCTCGTACCTCTCCTCCTCCTCGTCCTTCTCCTCCTCCTCGTCCTTCTCCTCCTCATTCCTCTCCTCCCCATCATCCTTCTCCTCCCCACCTCTCCTCTCTCCCCTCTTTGCGTCCTTCGCTGTGCGTCTCTTCTCTTTATCTCTGTCTGTTTCACCTCTCCATCTTGCAACCTCTATCCCTCGCTCCCTCCCTCCCCACCCTCCCTCTCCCTCCCCACCCTCCCTCTCCCTACTCCCTCCCCACCTTGACTCTCCTTACTCTCTCCTCTCTCACCCCTCCAATCTTTTTTCCATTCCTTGGTCCCAGGGTAAGGTCTTCATGTTCTAGAGAGCCTAGTCTTTTGCTAGTCAGGAGAGGGGGGAAAAAAACAGAACAGTGTTTGTATTTCAGATGACCTACCCCTTTATTAGATAAACAGAGACGCACCCCATCTGCCTCCTCCTCCATCGTCCAATCCAATTTCTCCCCTTCGCGGCTGTCCAATCAGGTCCCCTCCGCCGACTCAGTGCTGAGTAGACAGCTTTTCCCCCAGACCCAGCCCTCAGAGAGGTCACCCTCTCCTCCCCACGCCAAGGGGAAGGGACGAGCCGAGTGGATGTTGTCACGACACCCAGACGGAGACGGGCTCCTCGTCAGACAGGGCTACCGAGGCAGGGTTTCCCCCTTCTCCTCTGGTCGTCAGTCGTCGTCGGGGCGACTTGCATCATGTCTGCGCGGCTCCCTGAACCATATGATGTAATGGCAGGCAAGCCCAGACAGTCGGGCTTCCTCACTGTCTCCGACACTCACCGGAATGGCGCGTCTCGCCTGCCTGCCTGCCGATCCGAATGGCTGTCCGTGCGATCGTACTGAGCGGTGGGGTTGTGTGTTGTCTGGCCTGTCCTGTGCGGCACAGACAGTGCTGTCCCCTCCTTGAGAGAGTCACTCTGGGATGAGGGGAGGGGAGGGGGGGGGGTCCTGCTGGGGCCACAGTGACAGGGGGAGGAGGGGAGACTCCTGGGTTATTAGTGTGTAGTACGCTGCGTGGAGTATGAAGTGTATAGTGTGGACAAGAGGAGCGTATGAGCATCTGGTGTGTGTGTGTGTGTGTTTTAGTCTGGCAGAATTGCATCATGCCGGCCAGGCTGAGAGGGCACCATGATGTAACGCTCAGTAATACCACCAGCACTCTGACTGGCATGGAGGGGGTTTAGAGAGAGAGTGTGTGTGTGTGTTTCTGCTTGTGTGTGTGTGTATGTGCAAACACGTTTCGCCATTGATCTTCCTGTCTACCATGGTGATCACATGCTTGTCAAAGCTCACCAGTTAGAGCTAACCACTACAGTACAACACGATACCCTGGCCACCGTATCGTTATTAGCCAAGAGTGATGCACGGAAACGACGTTGTCATCTATATCTGTCAGATACTGGAATTACGAACATAACTCTGTACTGGTTGATAACAAACTGGGACTAGCTCTGCACAGCTAGCCACGTGTGTGTGTGTGTGTGTGTTAGAGCAGCACAGCAGGTACTGACTCACAGCGGGTCGTGTGTGTTGTGTAATATTGTCCGACTCGGGCAGCATCAGTAGGGGCCAGCTGCCAGGTTGGGTTTGGTACGGGAGAGAATGGCTTCTGTGTTAGTCACTAACCCCAAAGTCCCCCTCCCCCCATTTACTGCCATGTAGATGGACTGAACAGCAACCTTTCCCAGTATCTAGCAAAATGTGTATCTTCATCGGCGTGACAATGAATCACCAAACGGTGAATTCTGTCCACGTATAAACTTTCAGCCCTTTGATTCTTTCGGTGGATTGAAAAGCCATATCGAGTTAAATGACGGTGAATTATGTCCAGTGATATTTGCATCCCTAGTCATGAGGGCACACTGGCCTCAGACCAGGGCCGGAACTGGGCTGTGGCCCCTCCAGAGAGAGCTCCAGGTGAGCGGAGGTGCTGAGGTTTCAGCAGGACCTGCCCTGCTTCATCCAGGTCTCAAGACCCTGGCTTGATCAGACATGAACAGGACACCAATACCTGGGGTCCATTTAGAAATATAGGCAGTAAAAACGTCCTATCATGGACGCCCCACGCTAAAAGTAACTTCGGATGATTTGCAGTGGGATCCTTTTGGGCTGGTTTGTGATGACTAAGGGGTCTCCTCGTGTGATGTTCTAGTGTCTCTGGTCTCTCCCGGAGGCGTCGTGGTCTCTCCAAGCTCCTGGTGATCCCTCAGACGTGGTCCGTGTCTCTAACTCCCCGGTCTGTTTCCCTTCCCCCTGCAGGCGTTCCCACCCCGACGGCCGAGGTGCTTCATCACACGCTGAGCATGCTGGTCCGTGAGAGGAAGATCTACCCGACGGCGGAGGGATACTTCATTGTGACGCCGCAGACCTACTTTATCACGCCCTCGCTCATCAGGACCAGCAGCAAGTGGTACCACTTGGACGAGCGGGGCGCCGAACGACAGACGCAACAACAACAACAACAGCAGCACCAGCAGCAGCAGACTCAGTGTACGTCGCCGCTCTCCGGCACCATCACCCCCTCCACTTCGGGCGGGGTCCGAGACAGGCCCCACCCCAAAGCCCACGGGGACTCGTACAACAGTTACCGCGACGACCCCCCCAGCCACCACACCACGCTGCAGCGCCGTTCGCCCAAGGACCACCGCGAGGCCTACCCCTCCCCCCACTCCCCGCACTCGCCCCCGACCCCGGCCCCCGCCGTCCCCACCGAGAAGAGCCGGAGCACCCTCAGCTTCCCCTTCAAGAGCGACACGCTCACCAAGCACCGGGACCGCGAGGGCGGCGGCAGCGGCGGAGGCGGCGACGCCAAGCAGGCCCGCAAGTTTGGCCTCAAGCTGTTCCGCCTCAGCTTCAAGAAGGACAAAACCAAGCAGCTGGCCACCTTCTCCGCCCAGTTCCCCCCGGAAGAGTGGCCGCTGCGCGACGAGGACACCCCCAGCACGGTGCCGCGGGACGTGGAGATGGAGATCATCCGGCGCATCAACCCGGACCTGACGGTGGAGAACGTGGCCCGCCACACGGCCGTCATGAAGCGCCTGGAGGAGGAGCGCGTCCAGCGGAGCAAGGCCAGCTCGGCCCAGCACAGCGCCCGCAGCCGGCGGAGCCGCGGCCACCGGAAGCCCCAGGCCAAGCCGTCGCGCTCCCACAGCAAGACCCGCGCCTCCCGCGGCGAGCCCTCCGAGGGCTCCAACCTGGACCTGGCCGAGAGGGACTACCGCCACTACAGCTCCTCGCTGGCGCGCTCGCCGCGCGAACACGCCTTCTCCGTGGAGCGCAGCCGGCATCGCCACCACCTGGCGCACAGCAACCCCAACATCCTGGACGCGGCGCACTTGCCCGTCACGCCCGAGTGGGACGTGTCGGGGGAGCTGGCCAAGCGGCGGACGGAGATGCCCTTCCCCGAGCCCTCGCACGGGCCCTCCCACTCCAAGGTGCACCGCAGCCACTCCCACACGCAGGAGAGGAAGTCGCGCACCGAGCGCTCGGACAGCAAGGCCAAGGAACGCTCGCGCTCCATGGACAACTCCAAAGGGCCTCTGGGCCAGGGGTTGATGGGGCCCCCGGAATATTACGAGCGCAGCCTGGAGGAGCGCGGCCGCTACTACACGGACGACGGCACGCTGCGAGCCTCGGCCCAGGCGGCCCACTACGCCCGGGCCACGCCCCCCGCCGCCAAGCTGGCCGGCGATGACGGGGGGGGGCGGAGCCTGGAGAAGAGCAAGAGCCGGGACAGCCTCCCGGCGTACGGCGAGATGAAGGCGTACTCCCCCAAACCCCCGCCCGCCTCCTCCTCCGCCGCCGCCTCACAGGACGACTACTTCCACTGCTCCGCCTCCAGCGAGGCCGTGCTGACTGTGCCCAGCCCGCTAGGCACCCTGGGAAAGCCCGGCCACGACAGCCTGGGAGGGGGGAAGCTGGGGGGGGGCGACAGACAGACGCCACACCCCCCGGAATACAAGGAGGAGGCTAAGGGTCAGAACGGCGGGCTGGGGGTGCTGGCCGGCCCGGGGGCGGAGCCTCTATCCAATGGGCGTGGCCCCCCGCACCACCCCTCCGGCTCGGGGAGCATCGACAAGAGGAAGGAGATCTTCAGCAAAGACACGCTGTTCAAGCCGCCCCCGAACGCCCTCCCCGGGGGCTACGGGGAGGCTAGCTACTCCTCCAAGCCAGGCCCGCTGAGGAGCACCCCGGTCCTGTCCTCCGCAGAGGTGCTGGACAACCAGGAAGGCTTCGACCCCCCAGGACCCCTGCTGGCCCTGTCCGGCCCCCCCTCCTCCGGGCCCCCAGGCCTGGAGCCGGGGGCCCCCGGCGGCGCCGAGGCCTCCTTCGACTACTACAACGTGTCGGATGACGACGAGCTGGAGGACGCCGCCGCCAAGAGGGTGGGGCCCGAGGAGAAGGCGGCGGAGGGGGGCGGCGGCGGCGGGGGCGGAGGAGGAGTCGGGGGAGGCGGTACCATGCAGTGGCTGCTGGAGAGAGAGAAGGAGCGGGACCTCCAGAGGAGGTTCGAGAGGAACCTGACCTTCCCCTGCCCCAAGGAGAACGACCCCGGGCAGAGCCAGCAGTCGGCTCACTCGGCCCGCCTGGACAGCATGGACAGCAGCAGCGTCACCGTAGACAGCGGTTTCAACTCCCCGCGGTGAGCGTGTGTGTCGCTGTGTGAACTCTGCGTGTGTCCATGTTCGTCGTCGGGGTGGTGGGTGCGTTTTTTGGTCACGGGGAAGTTTGTGCGTAGGATGTGCGTGTGTGTCACCGGTATGGAGGAGTGAGTGTATCTGTGTAGAGCTGGAAGTCCTTTATTAAAATCACATGTCTGTCTAGCCCGGAAATAACACGAGTAACTCCACATCTGGATACACTAACGCTCCCCAGATGTGGAGTTACTCGTGTTATTTCCTGAGGAAACTAGGGCAGTTTGTACTGTAAACCATTTCGGTGCCCAAAATAAATGACCGTTTCAACTAGTTAGGACCTGTGCTCACTGACGTATAATCCACTTTCATTTTGACGAAGTCCATGTGTTGTATTGACCAAAATGTAAGTCAGACCAAATCGACAGAGGACGGTCTAACTTAACCGTACTTTTTACGGCCGACAGCGACTGTCTGGTGGGTCTGTGTTGGATTTGAGAATTCAAGTCTAATCTCTGCATCAGTCTAAAACTTTGTCTCCCTCTCTCTTTCCACCTTCTGTCCTTTCTTCCTCTGTGCAGAACAAGGGAGAGTCTAGCGTCCAACACTTCCAGCATTGTGGAGAGCAACCGCCGCCAGAACCTAGCCCTGAGCCCTGGGCACCTGGGCATCGCCACGGGCAACGGCCCCCCCTTTACCTTCCGGACCATTCCGGAGCCCCCCAGCTCCCAGCCGGAGAAACTCCAGAAGCCCCCCAACTGCCTGGCCTCCATCACCAGCGTGTGACCCGGGGCGGGGCCAGGGTCAGGGGAGGGATAGGACTGTTCCAGCTGACTGGCTCCACGTGTTCCAGAGACCCCACTCCATCCAGCCCCGTTCCTGCCTGGCCCGTCAGCCATGCCTCCTCCCCCCCCCAAGCCCCCTCATCCGTCCCCCCCAGCCTCCCCAGGTTTCACCGCCTCACCTAGGACCGTCCTACTAAGTTCTCTCCGCTGGTAGTTTTATCCGTGTCCGATTGATCTTGTGATAATCTCAGGTCACGCGCTGCTCCGTTGGCCCCTCCTCCCTGGTCTGGCGGCATCCCTGCGGCGCCCCCTTCTGGTTGGGCGCTGCGATGGCGCTCCAGCTTGGCGTGTAGCAGGCATGACACACTGCAGCTGGCGGGGCCAGGAGGCCACGCCACTGCTGGGATCCGATGACGACTTTTGACAGGACCGGGGATGGACCACTTGACCACAGCAGACCTGGGCCCTGAAGGAAGACAGATGTTTACATTGGGGGCAGGTGCGAGCACGAGAGGGGGAGGAAGGGGGAGGAGGGGGTGCTGTTGGGTTGTAAATAAAGAGTGTACAGTAGCTCAGCCGTGAGACAGGTGGGCGGGCGGTCAGGCAGACAGGCAGTCCGAGTTAGGGTTAGGGTTAGTCAGACCTGGTGCTATCCCACCACTTACATTCCTGTCATCCAGAGCAGGGTTGGACCTGGAACTACACCCCCCCCCCCTCTCTCTTCCCCTGACCTGAAACACACACAAACTCCCACACACAGACAGACAGACAGGGAAAGACAAGCCCCTGGCCTGGATATCCATATTAACCCTGTGTGGTCTCATAGTCACTTCGAAACTACCTCCACAGCAGCAAAAACACTAGCTATGTCCTCTAACTAGTACACTGTCATCAGCCTCTTTCCTGTGAATGTCAATGTAAACACACTCGCTCACACACACACGCGCATACTAAATGCTCAAAAGACTCTTTTTTTTCTATCTATCCCTCTCTCTCTCTCTCTTACACACACACACACCACGTCAAAGTGCTGGAGTCCAGAGGAGGTTACTTGTGTGCTACTGCAGCAAACCAGGTTCTCAGACACAGGTCCCAGGTCAGCGTTAGAGGGCTGGGGTGTCTGAGCCCAGGCCAAGCTCCTGCAAGACGGCGAGCCATGCTGAGGAATCAGGCCTGTGGCAGGTGGCTGACCACTGTCTCTAAGAGCCTGGCCTTGAATCCGTCTATTCCTTCTCCTCCTCCTCCGTTTATAATGGGTACTAATATCGCGGGTCCGTCGACGACCCATCACAGCACAGCATGTTTTCACGGTACATCGTACATCGGCGCCCCACAGCTCTCTCTCTCTCTCTCTCTCTCTCTCTCTCTTGCGTACTCCCGTTACCACGACAACCACTACAGTAGGACTGCTACCACTAGCCGGGCCGTGGCCGGTAGAGCCACTATAGAGTCCGGCCCCCGCGATCCACCAGGTGGATCTCTCATTCCCCTCCTCTCCTCCTCCCGTTTGCACTGACAGACAGAAGCCTTCTCCTGGGCCATTCAACACTCTTAGGAAAAAGACATCTTCTGTCGTGTCCGTGGGAGAACCCTTGGAGAGAGAACCAACTTTCGGTTCCCGGTAGAGCCCTCTTTTTTGGTGAAATAGTTCTAGCTAGAACCTCAGTTGGATAAATGAAAAAAATAATCATTAATAGCTCTACCCGGAACCATAAAGGGGTTCCTGAAGTGTTCTCCAGAGGGTTCTCCCACAGGGACCGCAGTTTATGGCTCTGGGGAGCCCCCTTTTCCCCTAAGAGTGTGGGGTCATCCCCCAGACAGAAGCCTGGTCTCTGGTGGCAGTAGGAGCCTGTTTATATTGAACATATTTCATATGAGATGCTGACAGTCCATGATATGTCTTCCCTAAACACTGCGGATTTATAATGGAGTTCAATAACATTGTTTCTAATTGTGACGGTATGTCATACTGTAAATGATGTTTATCTGTCATGCCTAGTCAAATAATGTAAACAATAAGAGGGATTTTTTATGTCCATAATATCTAAGGGTCCCTACTTGTGTAGTACTGGTGTTTCCTGTTGTTGTAGTGGATGTGATATGCCCTCCATGGGTGGTGTACTTTTTAAGATAATAAAATAACATGTTTGGTTACACACGTGTGCTGTCTGTCTGTACTGTCGTGGTTAAAGGAAGCTCCTCCTCGAACGCCACTAGTTGTACTAGTATGCTAGTATTTCAAGTCTAGAGCGCTAGTTCTGTTATCTGAAACACTGTCATTAGATCCAGGGAATATTGATTCTGATACAACCAACAGTAGATCAATGAAATAGAAAGAGAATGTCCCTTTAGGGCACCAAGTGAATCTGTGGGTGCCTGTGTTGCTGTACTCGTCAGTTGCCACTAGAGGGAAGTGTGTCCAAGATCTGTTGTAAACCTTGATTAAAACCAGATCTATCAGGTCCTCTGTAATGACATTTCTAGACTCCATATCTTAAAGGCAAGAACTACAGCTCTGCCTGCTTGTTTTCACAGACTCAGATCACCCTCTACTGTTGATGGGATCCCAGAAATCACCCTCTATTAGAGTTATGTGGTGATTGTAACCTAGGGGGTATGAGGACCCGGGGGGAAACTGAAAGAGGAAGGGACCCGACCTGAGAGATCAGGAGAAACAGCCTGCCGGCTCCTATCAGCTTCACACATTCATTGTTCCGGGCCTGAATTCAGATTTGAAAACATTTTATTGACAAATCAAATGAGTACAAACTTCACAGACAGCATGTCTTTATCCAAGTCAAAATGCCATGATGATCGAGTACAAAACAAACGTACATTTCATTGTATCGGCATCATCACAGAAGAGGAGGCAGAAGAGGAGGTCAAAGCCGAGAGGCCAACATCATCATCACTAGAAAGTTCTTATGTCGATCCAAACATCCAGGTGAGGCACACTATCTACAGAGGAGAAAGGCCTTATCGGGCTGGTGCAGAGAGCGAGGATTCAACACAATAAATAAAGGAATCGATGGAGCTTGAAGAGAAAGCAAGTCCAAGCCTGTGGTTTCAACCGGGGTCCAAGCCACGGGGGTTCTAGACTCTAGCCCTGTGTGAACAGCAGAAGGCCCAGGAGGAGCAGCGCCCACCTCCAGGGGCTTGTGCTTCTGGCAGCCCCGCTCAGAAGGTACTCCACCCGGTACCAGGACCCGTTGTTGGGCTGAGGCGGGATGCCCAGGGTCCGACACAGCAGCTGGTACACATCCACCGCTCTAATGGGGGCTGCTTGCACGTTCCGTTTGAAATCTGATGGGACACACGAACACACGCAGATAACCCGCAAAATGGGGCAGTCATTCAAATGATCGTTTGTAGATGAATAACTTCCAGTTTACGATCCATGATGTTTAATATGTAACTGGGGGGATTAGTGAAGGACAGGACTGAGATTGGTTTACTACACAGACTGATTGTAAGGTTTCTCGTGTTCAGTTACAGATGTACAAAATGGTATAAACAAAGTCAATGTCTAAATATATTTAGAATGTAAAACGCAGAACTGTCAGTGACTCTGTTACTTATTGGCCAGGTTTGTCTTTATATACCACAGGTACACCTGTGCCCGCTTTTGATAAACTTGTAATTACCTGGCCCTTGTGCCAGAAAGAAGCCCCTCATATCCACAAACTCATTGTCGTAACCATGCCAACCATGCTGCCAGCCCTCTGCCTCCCCAGAAGTGCTGTTTTGCCAGAAAGGAAGTTTGGCCTTATTCTAGTAACATGGAGACATGGGTTAGAATCACACCTGAGTCAAAGATCAACAACATAGCAATATCGGACAGTATTCGCAAACCGGATTTGACCCAATGTCTGCCAGACAAAGTGATGTTAATAATAAGCTGACCTGTCCTTTCTCACCTCAGTGATGAACCACCCTGGATCAGCCACCAGAGTCAGAGTGGAGACAAACTTTCCTGAGCGGTAGTGAAACCGATCTGGAATCTCCTCCTTCTGGTACACCTTCATGTTGGCTACTCCCCTCAAAGCGCGGTAAATCTGACAGCAGTCAGTAGATTTAGGTATAAACGACGTGCTGAGCTACATGACAACTGACTGGCTGGCTGGTGACACTGGGCCTCACCATATCAAAGTGGCTGGGTTTGGGCCATAGGCTGACCACAGGGCCACGATCCATCATCTTGACCACATCTGTCATGTTGATGTAGCGGTCCAACTCGATCACCTTCTCCATCCACTTGATGTCTGTCATACCGTGGTCCGAGAACATGACCACGTTCAGGACGTCACGCATGTTCTTCTCCTGAAACACGTCAGAACACGTCAGTCACCACATGCTGTTTGTTGGCACCAGTACACACATGCAGCTACTAAAGGCTCAAGACGCACTTGTTCCGGGAGTACAACGGTACTTAGGAATGCTTGATTGGACCTGATGTTAGTTTCCTCCAGGATCACAATTACTCTTATTGAGAGACGTGTTGCTCTTGTAGGTTAGTTATAACGAAGTTAACTCTTGTACTCTTGTACTCGCTGTGAAATATTTTACTGTTGATTGTTCTTCTACAGGTACAGTCTTGCACTTTTTGGAGTTCATGTGGTTTTAATAAGTAACTTTAATGTATAACTGCATTCTCTTATGGGTCCTCCCTTTGGCACTTGTTTAGTTTTTCACAATGTATGCTTCATGTTTTGGCTGCTTGCAATGTTTGGGACTACCTCGTTGTTATGATCAGTGACCTATGCACTTTTGTAAAGCTCTCTCTTGGAAGTCGCTTTGGATAAAAGCGTCTGCTAAATGCATAAATGTAAATGTACAGCCTGGTCGTTCACAGTCCTCCTCTCCCTCCTTAATCTGACCTAATTTGCTGACTTGTTTTGAACAGGAGCCTTCTTTTTTGTCCTTACAGATAGGCTTCAAATTCAGAGTTTAGTTTGAGTGAGGATTAGGGGTTGTAGAGGTTTGTTGAGAGTCTGATACACGTTACCTTTATCTTCTGGTTGAGAATCTGGAAGGCTGAGTCCAGTCTCTCAACAGCTGTCTTCACCTCGTTCGAAGTCGGCCCGTAGTGATGCCCCTCCACGTCAATCTTCTCATAGTAAATGGCGGCCATGTCTGCCTGCCCTCTTCTGTAAACAAAATATAATCCCACAGAACGGTGTTGAACAGAATTTTCTAGGTTTTATTCGAGAACTGAGGGATTACTCAAAGGGCCTTACTGTAGAGCATTAAGGCTGTTCTCCATGGAGTCCGTCAGGTTCTTCTCGGAAGGGTTGTAGACGTACTCCTCACAGTGTGACGACCGCACCCCGAGAATCTCCACCTCACAACCTGAGAACCAGGCAGAACAGAGGAAAGTCAGTACCACAGCCCTCAGCCAGGCACGGTTAGTTCAAACCTGGCAACAGACAGAGTACTGCAGATAACAGATGAGGCTTTTAGAACCAGCCGACAACTGTCCCAACCGGGAGCCAAAGGCTACCGGCTTGAGAAGGTCCGGACCGGGCTGTGGGAGTAGTAAATTGTTCACTTGAATCCTTTTAATATTTACAAATTTGTGAAAGTAACCATCCCTCTCGGCTATCTTGGAGACATACCAGGCCAGAAGTACATGTAGGCCCTCTTGCGTAGCTTCTCGATGGTGACCCAGAGGGGCTCGGTCCCGTCCCACCACAAGGGCAGCCGGCTGTCTGGGTTGGTGCCGATCAGGAACTCCTTCTGCGACGCCTGGTCCCACATGTAGTTACCGGTCATCTGGTGCGCCTCACAGTACCGCCCTGCGTGCACACCCACACATACACACACACACACACACACGCACACACACATACATACACAAAGACACAGACACACCTATAAACACACACACATAAACCTGGAGTTGCTCTACTTGATGGCTCTCACACCTCATTGTGTAACTTACTGGGCATTGCTAGTCATATGTTGATAAGGGTCGAGGTTTGGTCTGGTTGTGCTTGTGTATGAAGGGAATGGCGAAGCATTGTTCTGTGGATTCTTGATGTCCTGAGACTTTCTGCTCAGCTCTGGCTTGTCCTTGTACTCCTTCTCCTTACTCACATCTTGCTGTCTCTCTTATTTACAATAATCATGGTGGTGTAGGTAAAAGGTAACCTTCATTTTGTCAAATGTTTGCTTTGTAATTTATTTCATTCATTTGCAAAGTTATTAAATGCGTATTTCATTTTAACCTTACTTTGACCATTCTAGCTCTGATTTAACCCATAGAGTCAAATACCTGGAATTATATTGGTATTGGTATTGGCATTATTTGGTTCATGCTAATACACTGTTTAGTTTCCCATCTTCCTTTAAACCATAGGGGAATTAGTTTGGGTTGTTTGGCTAATATGTAACCCCCTACAAATCCATACACACACACACACACACACACACACACACACACACACACACACACACACACACACACACAGAGAGATTCAGAAGTACACGGCAGCCCTGGTTTATGTTTGGAGGTGAATCGTGTGAAGGCTGTTAGACTGTGGACTGCCCTGGTTGAAAGGAGGTGGGGGCTGGACCAAACCACATTCCCTGCTGTCTCACAAATTAAACTAAACTTAAACTTTATTTATTTATACAGCACATTTCATACCAGAAGGCCACACAATGCGCTTTGTGTTGTTCGGAGTTCGAGGAGTTCTATTGTGTGTTGTTTATGCATGTGCTGTAAAACACAGCTAGTTACAGCAGGAATGCTGCCCAAGGATGCCGCCATAACCGGTTGCCAAACCAATACCCACAGGTCTCTGTGAAAGCTCCAATTAGCCATTTGTATCCTCCTGAAATTTCACAGAGAATATAAACATAAACAGTAGAGGTGACCTCTGCAGCTCCAGGGGTCAACTGCAAGTTCACTGGGACTGGAGGTTCTTGTAGGAGGCACATTTCTCTTGATGTTTCATACTGTGTTTTCCTGAAATAGGATAGGTTTTTCAACACACTACCCAAAACAAATTTAGCTCATTACAGCTGGCTAGATCCCATTTTTGGCTGGCGTACATAGAAAATACCTTCGAACAAAGCATGGAGTCTTGGATCTACAACTCTTAAACAACAGGTGTCCTTTAACTAATGTTCCCTTACGGAGGGCAGTACTTAGGGCTTGGTTTTGACTGTGATCCACTCAATTTATATTCCTTCGGTGTGCGTCACCCCCCAACACAGCTGGATCAGGTTAGTGTGCTCTCTATGGGGAAAAAGAGGTTTACACAGGATTGGGAGAGGGAGTCACGCCATAAAGGACAAATGACACCATGGTATCCAACCTCTCCTAATCTCTCCTGTCCTCAAACATTCATTCACCCACTGAAGGTTTGATCAGCCTTGATGTGTCCGTTTCTGCATGACTTCAATCTGGCCACGGCCATAGCAGAGAGTGACGGGGGCCATTGTTTGGGTCGTAGCCTGAGCCCAGCTTTGTTGAGGAGAATGTTCCAGAAAAACACCCTCCATCAGCAGATCAGCTCTGTACTGTTGCCTGCCGCCCGGCCCGGCCCATGGTGCAACTGGAGCTGTTGTATTTGGGGCTTACGGATGATAATGTGGCCACTCTCCTGCCCTCATGCCTATCTCACTCGCCCTCCTGCTCCCTGAGTCAAGACAAGGTGTTCAGTACATCCCACCTAGCTTAGACAACCCCAGACAACTACCCCACCGCGCTCAACTATCCTCAAGTCATCTTTTCCTGACCTACTGACCTACATCAATAGCCCCACATGGTCGCTAAAACAGCAAACCCAAATATCTCGTCTACCCCACCTCCCCTACCCTTGCTACATCCCCTGCCTCAACCACTCTACCTGTAACAGTCACCCAATCTACCCCGCCCACCCCACTCCAGAAACCAAGCAAACCCAAGCTTCCTAGTCATCCCCCCAGCCCTCTCCCTGTTGATGACCCATCCATCACAGTCATGCTCCCCTTCTGGGCTCTGATTGGGCGACAGTTGACAGAGGCAACACAACAGTTTCAGTAACAATAAAGCCAGTGTGGGTGCCAACACCATCCGTGTTGATGTGTGTATGGTTTGTAAGTGTAAGTGTGTGTGTGAGAGAGAGAGAAGGAGAAAGAGAAAGAGAGAGAGAGAGAGAGAGAGAGAGAGAGAGAGAGAGACAGAGAGAGAGAGAGAGAGAGAGAGAGAGAGAGAGAGAGAGAGAGGGGGGAGGGGGGGGGAGTAGGGAAAGTACAATGTGCAGAGCCAGTAAAGAGGATCTGCTGCAGTCCTTCCTCTGGCAAGCTCAGTGCCAGGCTCCTGTCTGTCAATGGTCTTATTCAGCCTTAGTCAATACTGTACCTAGTTCTACATCAATCTCCCTGAAATCTCCCTGCCCACCCTCTCTCTCTCTTTCTTTCTCTCTGCCTTCCTCTCCCTCTGAAATCCATGTCTGCATGGCTCTCTCTCTCTTCCTCTCTCTCTCCCTCTGCATTTTCTCTCTCAGCCAACCCTGTCAACCTGGCAGTTAGGAGGCAAGCTTTTACTGTCATCTGAGAGAAACGACTCATTGCCGTTTACACGACAGATCAAGCACCGTTTGTCTGTATGACTGCTCTCACCGGGACAACTTCACAATGCCTCCGACAACAACTGTAGTCTACGTTCTTTCAAAAGAAGAATTTGGAAAGTTTACAGAGTGTCGCCTAATCGATGTCAAGCGGCAACTGTGCCGGTGTTCACTGATTTGGCGACATGCGCGGCGGAATACGCACCTGTCATCAGAGTATAGTAGTTGGGGTACGATAAACTGGGAAAGTCCGGGGTCATGTAATCCACCTTCACCCCGTTCTCCACTATCTCTCGGAATCCCGGCAAATTGTGCAGGTTGTCCATGTAGTCATAACGGAATCCGTCTATCAGGAACACCAGGAGTTTGTGGCTTGCTAGACAGGGTCCCGAGAAGAACAGAACGAGGACTGCAACTGTACACGGGTGGTTTGATCTGGACATGACGACTGGTGCGATCCTCTGGGTTTCTCTCATCTAACGGTAATGAATGATGCGTAGGAGGCATGGGTCCCAGGCGCAGTGGACGGGGGGCGGGGTTATGTTATTTACTAAAGTTCTCTGTGCCAAACAACTTGAGCGAGACTAGAATGGAGTTACAGGCTCGACCCAACCTGACCCGAAACTATAGTTGTATAAGCAAATACATTACTGATCAAAACGTTTTATTGTACTGTAGTTGATATGGCAGCATGGTCCAGGCTTCATATCATACATTTGAATTAGAATAGAACACACTCCATTGGTGATATTGACACAAATGAGTGTACTGACATCGTTAGATGAATGTCTACAGTGTTTAGTTTAAAGCCCTGCTCTCACACAGGGCTTTAAGGGGAGGTACTACAGGTGAATAGAAAAAAAATCCTGTTCTTCTATCAGAATTAAACTTTAAGACATGAATATACCCCAAAATATAAAATATATTTGTATTGTGACTTTTAGTTTCACCCCAATAAATTATGCAAATGACGTGTTTTCTCATTAAATATGCATACAATGTGGAACACGGCACATCATAAATGAAGTCAGAACTTTTGGGTTTGTTTGAATTGAGTCAATAACTAATTGGTTAGAATTGTTCGGAGGCTTTTGTCCAAAAAAGTTTTTTCAGTTAATTTATGTTGAAATGCACTTGACCAGTGCTAAAAAAACAAGTTTCCGCCTCTTTTTTGGTATATAACACTATGAGCCAAGAGTTGTCTAACTTGACATGTGTGCTAGATGCCATTTTGAGAAAATCGCTGTTAAACATTTAGAAGTGTTAGAATGGGTTCTCTCTATCGCGCTGTGTTCCCCCCTCACTGCGATGACAAAAAAGTAAATAGCAACATATGGTTTGGCTAGCCATATGCTTGCGAGAATAAGCTTTCCAACAATATACAAGTCATTTAAGTCATTTCTTAACTTGCTGAGACAAATTTTTCAATAAAAAATGGTAACAGACCATGATTTAAGGTTTTGTTTACTCGGCGAAGGTTGTATAAAATCATTAAAAAAAACAACAAAAAACTTTTTGGGTCAATATTTGTGGCATGTTATGAACGTTTATAGACCCAAAATATCCAAAAAATATCAAAATTGACAAACTGAACAAAAATCAGGGTTTTTGCCTGTAGTTCCTGGCCTTCATCTTACAATTTATAGTTTTGGAATATATACTCTCTCCATAAACATTTGTACAGGTCCTCACGGTTCATAGACATACTCAATTGAGATAAAAATATTTCTGTTTATGAAATGCAGTGAATGGAAGCTTTTTTCAATTGTTTCTCCTTTTGCTACAAAGGCTACTTTTAGAGTGGAATACCTCCCCGAGACTCACAGATACATTTCATATCGCCAATAGGTGGTAACAAAATATTGGTGTGTAAACCCTATGATTAACAAATCCGAGACATGGGCCTAAATAGCAGTAGTAATAATTGCGATCATGTTCGGTCGAAGTTCAGTGCAGACAGTAGGACAGTACGCTATGTACATCGTTTAATTTGCAACCAGAAATTATACTCTGGTTACGTCTACCAATAGGAAGTGCCTTTACAAAAGGATTTGAGCCAGTTACACGTAACTCCCTTTCTGATTAGTCCATACACCCCACTCAACGAGTCGGGTGTACAACTCTTAAGTGTTGAGTCTACCCTCTGTCCTACGCATAACGCATGGTCTATAACCCTTGGACACGGCACAGGTTGGTGGGAATTGTGGACATTTCCAAGCGTATAAATTGTAGCTTATATTCTGCTTTCAGTTTATATTGAATATGTGTATTTACTACTTCTAACTTTATTGAGATATATCCTAATACTATGTTCAGTGAACTGCATGTTGCACTGGTGTCACTGGTGTGATTGTGTAAATCGGCACGAGCTTTCATGCAAAACTGTATCGCATTAATAATGATGTATTAGGCCTACTTATCGGAATAACAGTTATTTATTCGTAGATGTGTCGTCATTATGTTTGTGTAACTGTGTAGCCCTGTAGATTGTTTAACGTCCAGCAACGAGCCACGTCGCGGCAAGTACCGCTCAGCGTTGGGAATTTTCATGTAGCTTAATTTGTGAGTTTCAGTAAGAGATGGATAAATCCAGACTATAGTCTGCAATCTTTTGGCTATACTAATATGCGCAGTCAAAACATTGTAAAAGTTGACCGTGTGTCAGTGACGCTTGCAACCCTGGAGGTATTATCTCTAAAGCCCCCAGCAGAAGGGGGCTTCTGCCCCTTCGGACTGCAGGTTTTGAGGTGAAAGGTGACATTCTCTGATTGGATGCTGAAACATGGCCCAACCCAGCTTTCTCTTTAACTTCCGTCTAATCCTGTCTTCTGGGACACCAACAGACTCGACACGCTTACACAGAGAAGCACACATGTATACAAGCATGCACACATTAACACACATGCGTATGGAAGCACTTGTTGCATGGTGTTTTGTGACCTCACACACTACACCAGGGTGCTGCTGCCCTGGGGGAGGGAGAGGGGGGAGGGAGAGGGGGGAGGGAGGTGTAGATGTGGAGAGAGGGATGGGAGGATAGGCGGTGTAGAGGGCCACGCAGTCATGCAGAGCAGGTAAATGAGTGGTAAAAGGGGGCTTCTGCCCCTTCGGACTGCAGGTTTTGAGGTGAAAGGTGACATTCTCTGATTGGATGCTGAAACATGGCCCAACCCAGCTTTCTCTTTAACTTCCGTCTAATCCTGTCTTCTGGGACACCAACAGACTCGACACGCTTACGCAGAGAAGCACACATGTATACAAGCATGCACACATTAACACACATGCGTATGGAAGCACTTGTTGCATGGTGTTTTGTGACCTCACACACTACACCAGGGTGCTGCTGCCCTGGGGGAGGGAGAGGGGGGAGGGAGAGGGGGGAGGGAGGTGTAGATGTGGAGAGAGGGATGGGAGGATAGGCGGTGTAGAGGGCCACGCAGTCATGCAGAGCAGGTAAATGAGTGGTAAAATACATCAGCATGAACACAGGTTGTAGATTAAACCGTCTCCCTGTCTGTTATAACACACACACACACAAACACACGCACATGCACACACTTTGTTGCAAGCTAAGATATGTCATGGCTGTGATGGCAGTGATTGAATTGCAGAAGCTAATGTAATCACCTCCCAAGTTAAGCAACCTCAGGCTGATTGATCAGCCTATTTGTCAATACCCCCCCCCCCCCGCCTGCCTACTGACATCTTCCACTCAGCAGTCGACTGCACATTTACACCGCAGCCTGCTGACCAATGACAGACATATGTGCTCCGCATGGGTGGTTCCGTGCGACCTTTGATTGGATGCGGAGGTTGCACATCAGGCGGGTCTGCTGGATCTAAATGTCCTGTTGCTTCTCTGTCTGTGACCATTGATACAAACACTCACACACACGTATGTCCAGGTGGACGTCTGGCTCACAGTGGTTTGGATTGGGTAAATAATTTTGTGTTTGTCTACTGTATTTGTGGTACTTCACCGTTGTGCGTTTATGTTTTGTGTTGGACTGCATGTGTGTAGTTTGTAGACTGAACGGAGTCAGATGTTTACTGGTTCAACAATGTAACGTTGAATCAGAGAGACGTTTACTGGCTGGTCTCTTTGGGCTCCTAGACAGTGAACTGTCATTAAGGAGATGGAGAGCATTCCTCTAATCTTCCTTCTCAGGTGGTTTGACTTGATTCAGACTTTGGGTTATGGTGTGTACATAAGGTGGTTTCAGGTCTGTGTGTAGGTTAGGGTGAGTGTTTTCTGGGCCAGCATCATGTGATCCAGCCTTCCTCCTCAGATCTGCAGGCGGAAGGAAGCAACCCACTGTTGGGGCTCTGAGGTGGGTGAGAAGGGAGGTTGGATGAGTGGTTAGGGAAAGGAGTGGAGGTTCGAGGTAAAGTTGTTTAAGTGTAATAAAGGAGTGGAGGGGGGGTTGCAAGATAAAGAAATGCTTCTGATGCAATCACGTCCCCTGACCATTGATTTAGCAAGATGATGAGTCCACAGTGTGTGATGAGGTTCTAGAACGGTCTCCTGGTTCAGTTTCTAGGAAACCTGTCCCCAGTCCCTCTCCAGGTGAGCTGCACCAGGTAAGTCAGGGACAGTAAAGGGTGCTGTGAGGGTGCCAAGACAGTTCTGGTTTCCAGGACAAGGTTTGAGGATGGAGAAATGTCCTGTAGTCTGGCTCTCAGGGTGGCAGGACTTTCAAGTAAAGATCCTGGCCAGAGAAGTTGCAGCATCTGGATCTGAGTTGACATGACAACGGTAAAAGCTTTGTACGCCACCTGCTAGCTCAACAAACACAAAGAAACTCCAACGGACCTGAGAATGCAGAGTACAGAATTGTTCCTTTGTCACCCCTGTTATTAACGGAGACAGAAATACAGGTCTTGCTATGTGGCTGTGTCTAGCGTTAATCTGTTAAATGCAGTGTAATGTGATTCAGCCCGGACACGAAAGCTGGTTTCTCCAGCAGAGATAGCCTGGATCACTCTGACCCTGGATCAGCTCTCTCTGACCCTGAGATTATTTTACTCTTAGCCGGTACGTTATCAGCACAGGGGTCATGGCAACCACTGATTGCTTACCGCTCTGTCTTCTCTCTCTCTCTCTCTCTCTCTCTCTCTCTCTCTCTCTCTCTCTCTCTCTCTCTCTCTCTCTCTCTCTCTCTCTCTCTCTTTCTCTCTCTCTCTCTCTTTCTCTCTCTCTCTCTCTCTCATTGTTCTCAGAAAGAGATATTGTCAAAATGACAGTGACAGCGGTGTGTTTTTGTGTGTCCGAGGTTAGAGTTAAGGTCAACTAATCCTCAGGTGTCAGGTAGCTGAGCAGTTAGGGAATCGGGCTAGTCGTCTGAAGGTCGCCAGTTCGATTCCCGGCCGTGCCAAATGACGTTGTGTCCTCGGGCAAGGCACTTCACCCTACTTGCCTTGGGGGGAATGTCCCTGTACTTACTGTAAGTCGCTCTGAATAAGAGCGTCTGCTAAATGACTACATGTAAACCCTGTCCCCATGCAGTCTGTCAAGTGCTGATGTCAAATTTTTACCCTCTCTCCCTTCTCCACAGCCTCTCCCGAGACGGTGCTTAGCTCTTGTGTCCTGCGCATCCTCCCCACCCTACCCTGCCCAGACCCACCGCCCTTCCCCCCCCACACCTGTGACCCAGCCGGTTCCCCAGCCGGTTCCCCAGCCCCCCTGCTCCCGCCGCCCTGCTCCACAGAGCCAGCATGCTGAGCCTAGAGCTGGGCCGCCAGCTGCGCGTGCCAGAGCTGGAGGAGGTTCACAGCTTCCTGAAGAGCCTCTCCACCAGGACTCTGGTGGGCGTGGCTGGCGTGGCAGCCCTCACCACCTATTGGCTGGCCACCAGGCCCCGCCCACTCAAACCCCCATGCGACCTCAACATGCAGTCTTCCCTGGTCCAGGTGTGTTTGCGCTTGTCATGTTTTAACCCTGGGTGTGTTTCTGTCTGCTGAGGATGTCTGCCGGGGGGGGGGGGGGGGCAGTCCTTGGGTTCAAATCCTGCTCGGGGTCATTTCTACATGTCTTCTCCTTTCTTTCTTCCCTACATTTCCTGTCAGTCTCATCTGTCTTTGTCAGATAAAGGCAAGAAAAAGGCCAACAAATGCTTTGACAGACACCATTGTGGTTTTTACGTTGGTTTTATCCAATCAGGGCGAAGAGTTTGCCCGGCAGTCAGTGTTGGTGAACAGCCCCATGACTTATTATTACGAGGACGCCAAGACCATGTACGAGTTTTTCCTAAGAGGTGTCCGGGTATCTAGTGAGTATCCAAACCTGTAGAAGCATCAGAACCATCATCAAAACCAAACTATCTTTGCTAGAACCGTTAGGAGACCTTTGAAGATCTTTGTGCTTTTGTGTGTATTGGCCCTGTGTGTATGTATCGTGTTGTATTTTTTTCACTGTGTCTCTGTGTGTTTTCGTCTCCCAGACAACGGGCCGTGCCTGGGCTCCAGGAAGCACAAGCAGCCATATGATTGGCTGTCGTACGGCGAGGTGGCGGCACGTGCCGAGGCATTGGGGTCAGCGCTGCTCCACAGGGGTCACTCTGCCTCCTCTGACCCCTACATCGGCATCTTCTCCCAGAACAGACCGGAGGTCATTTTATACACACACACACCACACACCACACACACAGATACACACATACAGATACAACAACAAACAACAACAACTATGAATACAAATCATAAATACAGGAAACACCTCATAAACAAGAAGGCACACATACAAATGTGTTTATATGAAGATTGAATACTGAAACAAGTGTTGCCAGTATGATTAGTAAACACACCTGTGTGTGTATTTTCTCAGTGGACCATCTCAGAGCTGGCCTGCTACACCTACTCTCTGGTGTCCGTTCCTCTCTATGACACACTGGGCACTGAGGCCATCGCATACATCATCGACAAGGGTAGGTCACCATCACCGTGACCACATACTCTGAACTCATCTTTCTGTCAATTAGTTATTCAGTGAATTCCTATTCACCTGGACATATGTGTGTGTGTCTGTGCATGTGTGTGTGTGCATGCAGCCTCCATCTCTACTATTGTGTGTGACGTGCCAGAGAAAGTCTCTC
The DNA here is from genome assembly GCF_021917145.1 of Hypomesus transpacificus. Lineage (NCBI taxonomy): Eukaryota > Metazoa > Chordata > Actinopteri > Osmeriformes > Osmeridae > Hypomesus > Hypomesus transpacificus. The sequence goes on along the minus strand of NC_061060.1, from coordinate 12,288,294 downwards.
TTGTGTTGGAGTGTATGAGAGGAAGAGAGCACAGCGTCAGAACCATCGTCCTGATGGACAGACTGGACCCAGAGCTGGTTGCCCGAGGCCTTGAGGCTGATATACAGATCCTCAGCCTGGCAGACATGGAGGTGAGGAGCTGGGGCCAGGGCCGGGGCCAGGGCCAGGGAAGGTAGCTGAGACTGGGGTAGAAGGCTGTGGTAGAGGGTACACAGTGGGCAGGAACAGTTGCTGGCTCTTCCTGTGATCTGTAACATCCTCCTCTGTTTTTGTCTTCTAGGTGATTGGCAGGGCCCACCATCAACAGCCACGGGTCAGTATACAAACCCCTCAATCCTGATTGGATGACATTGGCTTGTGATTTGTTTAAACCCTGCTCCTTGTGTCTGACCCCCAGCCCCCCAGACCTGAGGACATGGCAGTAATCTGTTTTACCAGCGGAACCACAGGTGTGTGTGTGTCAGAGATAGCTGTGTCTGTGTTTTGACTTCTACCTGCAAGATGTGTATGTATCTTCTTTAGGAAACCCAAAGGGAGCTATGCTGACTCATGGAAATGTTGTTGCCAACTGCTCGGCCGTCATCAAGATCACTCAGGTATGTGTTTATATGCAAACAAGGATGTTGGCACTCTCAACATCCATGTCAGCTGCTAGGGATCGCTGGCTGGCTCTCTGGCTGGCTGTTTCGTACTCTCATGAGGAAACACTAAGCTGTGGTCTTTTCTCTCTGCTCACAATTTCTCGTCTAACACCACTGCCTAACACCATCTATCCTTCTCTCTTCCCACCCTGTCTTTTCCTTTTCCCTCTGCTCCAGTCCAGCCTCCAAACCAGCCATGAGGATGTGCTGTTGTCTTACCTGCCTGTAGCCCACATGTTTGAGAGGGTTGTGGAGGTACACGCACACAATAACGTGATCCCTCCTCTCCCCCTGTGTGTCTCCTGTTATGTGTTCTGTGGGGTTTCGTGTTGCGTGTTGTGTGTGTTTGTTCTGTTGCCGCTTCACTAGGCTATCTGCATAATAGACCACAGTGATGCTCACATCTCCTACCTGCCCCTGGCCCACATGTTTGAGAGAGTAGTCCAGGTACGTTTCGGATCCACCTGCTCTTTCCTCCTACCCCACTGCTGCTCGCATTGGTTACCCTCTGTTGTTACCTCCCTGCTGTTACCTCCCTCTGCTGTTACCCCCCCCCCCCCCCCACTTTTACCACCCTGCTGTTACATCCTTCTACCGCCCCCCCCCCCCTCCCCTCCTTCCCCTCTTCAGGGCGTAATGCTGGTCCACGGGGCGAGGATCGGCTTCTTCCAAGGTGACATCCGGGGTCTGATGGATGACATGACCACCCTCCGGCCCACCATCTTCCCTGTGGTTCCCCGGCTCCTCAACAGGATGGTTGACAAGGTGACCTCACCCTGACCCCAGACCCTTGAAGCCTGACCCTACATGGGTGACCATGCTATTTTTGATTTGTAGACACAGGTTATCAACAGTATCTGCTCTGTGTGTGTGTGTGTGTGTGTGTAGATATATGGTCAAGCCAACACATCTCTGAAACGCTGGCTGTTGGGTTTCGCCTACCGGAGGAAGGAGGCAGAGCTAAAGCGGGGCATTGTCCGAAAAGACAGCCTATGGGATCGCCTTATCTTCAGTAAGGTCCAGGTGAGCACTTCCTGTCAACGCCTCCCCTAGTGACAGTATTACTAAAACTGGTGTTCTCCCAGTTCTACAGCCTGTCTCTCTCTCTGTCTCCCCCTGCAGGCGACCCTTGGTGGCCGCGTGCGCATGATGATCACTGGTGCTGCCCCTGTCTCCCCCACCGTCCTCACCTTCCTCCGCGCTGTGCTCGGCTGCCAGGTCAGACGACACTAAGCATGCTGGGATACGTGCCTCTGGCCTGCTCTGACTGATCCTGACACGCTGTTCTGTCCCCACAGTTCTATGAAGGATACGGTCAGACGGAGTGTACTGCTGGGTGCACACTGACCATGCCTGGAGACTGGACAGCAGGTAAGACACACACACAAAGGCACACACACACACAAACATACACATTGTTGCCTAAAATGTGTTTGTGTCTCCAGGACATGTCGGTGCTCCTCTTCCTTGTAACTCTATCAAGCTGGTAGATGTGGCAGAGATGAACTACCTGGCTGCTAATGGGGAAGGAGAGGTGAGGGACACGTTGGCAGGCTGGTTCACTGGCAGGCTGGTTCACTGGCAGGGTGGTTCACTGGCAGGCTGGTTCACTGGCAAGCTGGTTCACTGGCAGACTGGTTCACTGGCTGGCTGGTTCACTGGCAGGGTGGTTCACTGGTAGCTGGTTCACTGGCAGGGTGGTTCACTGGCAGGGTGGTTCACTGGCAAGCTGGTTCACTGGCACGCTGGTTCACTGACAGGCTGGTTCACTGGCAGGCTGGTTCACTGACAGGTTGATTCACTGGCAGGCTGGTTTATTAGCAGCCTGGGTCACTGACATGCTGGTTTACTGGCAGTCTGGCATACTGCAATAAAGTATTCCTTGGCTGATACAACAGTACATTGTCAGCATGCTATTATCTGTGATGTTGTAACAGTTGGGTGTGTGTGTGTGTGTGTGTGTGCAGGTGTGTGTGAAAGGGCCCAATGTGTTCCTGGGTTATCTTAAAGACCCAGAGAAGACTGAAGAGACCATTGACGCAGACGGCTGGGTCCACACTGGAGACATCGGGAAATGGCAACCGGTCAGTCCTGCTTTCTGACACACCACCATCAGAAACACACCTCCACCACACTGTTAAACACAAATCTGACATATCCGTGTGTGTGTGTGTGTATGTGTGTGTGTGTGTGTGTGTAGAATGGCACGTTGAAGATAGTGGACAGGAAAAAGCACATCTTTAAGCTTGCTCAGGGGGAGTACATTGCTCCGGAGAAGATAGAGAATGTGTATGTCCAGTCTGACGCGCTCGCCCAGGTGTTTGTCCACGGAGACAGCCTGCAGGCCTTTTTGGTCGCCATTGTGGTGCCCGATCCTGACTTCCTGCCTGGCTGGGCCAAGAAGAAGGGCCTGGAGGGAGAGGGATACCTGGATCTCTGCAGCCGCAAGGTACTAAACCTGACCTCTGACCCTTGAACCTTGCTTACAGGAACCCTAAACCATAATCCCTAACAATATGGGGTATTTCCTCCTCACATCACAGTGTTTGCCTTTCTTCCTGCTCTGCTCTTCCTCACTGCCGCTGTTTTCCACAGGAAGTGAAGGCGGCCATCTTGCAAGACATGTTGAAACTGGGCAAGGAAGGAGGTCTAAAGTCGTTTGAACAGGTAGGATCATACAACACTGCCAGGGATCATTTACCACCCTGTAATAAACACTACATGTGTTCAATGTTACTTGAACATGTGTTTGATACGATGCGTTATTGAAGTGTGCTTGAGTCCTTGTGGGTGTATGTTCCAGGTGAAGGACATTGCAATACATACAGAGATGTTCTCGGTCCAGAACGGCCTTCTCACCCCCACCCTGAAGTCCAAGAGAACGGAGTTAAGGAACTGCTTCCGAGAGCAGATCGACCTGCTATATTCGTCTAACAAGATGTGACCTGGTGGACGCGTGCGAAGAAGAGCAGGAGGACGAGGAAGTCGAGGAGAAAGGGGGGAGGAAGCAGGAAGAAAAGGAGGAGAAAACAAAAGGGATATACGTATAAAGGGAAGAGGAACTGTGGAACTGTGCTGTAACTAAGGACTGATCATTTGACAATACCATGCCTTCCTTGTTCTCCAATACAGAACTACCAACATGGGGGTCAGTGATTTATAAACTGAATTATAAACATGGCCGCTGGTCTCAGAAACGTTTCCAAATGCACATTGCCCTTAGGGTTGTCTTAAGCTTGTTTTACTGTGACACTCCTAAGCCATGATAACTCAGTTTTACTGTCACACATTAGCCAGTGTCTCCCTCATCGGGTTTAATGGAAGTTTAGATGGGAAGAGCAGCAGGAGTTGTGTGTTAAGGTGTGGTGCTAGGGTCCAAACCCAGAAAGTTATTAGTTCTTAACACTGAGCTTAGCCAGGAGGCCATGTATCTTGACTCAACTGTGAATCAATGTGTTCAGGGAAGTCTGCTTGAGGCTAAACAGTATGTGATGCAGCTTCCAGTAGTCACATACTGGAATTATAATCATCTCTGGAATTTATGCATGTTGAGGCATCAACGTAATTAATGGGGTTATCCATGAGGGAGGGAGGGAGGGAGGGAGGGAGGGAGGGAGGGAGGGAGGGAGGGAGGGAGGGAGGGAGGGAGGGAGGGAGGGAGGGAGGGAGGGAGGGAGGGAGGGAAAGGTGCTGTTTTAAAGAATGGTAACCTGGCCAAGGACAGACAGATGCCAGCCTGATCACTTGTAATTGGAGATTTTAACAATAGGTAGCCTATATGTTTAATTTATTTGTCAAGGTTCTAATGAAGGATAGCTACAAAATGTCAATTAACAATTTCAGCACAGTTTTGCAATAAATAAAAAACAAAAATTTGGTAATGTGAATTTGTTTTCTAACTTGTGATTAGTCTCTTCCTCTATCGGGGACATGTGGGCTTAAAATAAGTACAAACTCTGTAACGGCTGTTTAATGTTCTTATTTTACAAATACACCGTTTGGGTTAATGAGCGAGGATTGGATTGTTTTGCTTTCCGTACTCGTCAGATGGAAAATGGTATTGAAGGGGGTAGTTTTCAGTGTTTTACAGGACACTACGTTATTTGTTGCGAAACGAATGTCAAAATACATAATAATATACTTTATTATCTAAATTGTCAACACACAGTGATGCACCCAACACACAGTTTTTCATAAAGTAGACATTACCAGTTACAATACGCCTACCCTTTTTGGATAATAGGGCGGTCCGTTGAAGGCTCGAATATTTTTGCGGGAGAAAAGAGCTGAGACTAGCGTGTGTTTATATTTTGTTCTGACAGCATATCTATCCATCACCTCGTCGGATACGGACAATCTTTGCGACAATAATGTGGTGATCACATGCCAGTTTCATGAGGTAGCTAAACAATTCAATTGCTCGCGATCACGACATATATTTCAAGTTGACAAATGTAACTAGTCTTTTTTTCTGTAGCTAGCACTAGCTGTTTAGCTAACCTCGAGCTTTGCATGTGTTGTTAGAAAAGTTCATGCTACTAGAGCACAATCAGCTCTCGTCGATAGAACAAAAAACCTGAACTTGCAGACGCATAACCCACATACTATCCCACTTAATTTATGGAAGTTTAACGAAAGTGAAGAGCATTATTCCTAACATGTTCTCACAGCTCTAGAAAGAGAAGAGCGAAGATGCCAAAAGTCGCCCCCCAAAAGGAAAAGGTTTGTGAATTTTTGTGACTGCTTATGACATTTCTATTACTACTGGATGGATCCAGTTGATCATGTCTTCCTTTTACCCGTTTCTTCCTGTTGTCCCTTTCGGATTGCTCAGCCTGAAAGCAGCCCATCCTACCTGAACGTGTCTTCCATTGAGAAAGACAGCTCATTGCACGAGCACCACAACTATGGTGAGGCTATAGGGCTACTGAATACCAGTCTGGTGGCAAGCTAATTTGCTGGTGAGCAACTAGACTAACTAGTCCCTCCTCCACCTGTTGACCTAGGAAACCCCATGCACAGCACTGCCTTGGAGGAGGATCTGAGTCATGTGGTGGAGCATAAAGAAGGGGCTCAAGCGAGGGAGGGACAGCGACAGCCTCACCAGAGCGGCACTGTAGTGGCCCCTAAAAAAGCCCCCCGGACTGGTCGAGGAAAGGCCCAGACCAAGGACAAAAGTGGCCAATCGTCCCCAGCCAAGGCCCCTGTTCCTGGGAGGACAGAGAGGAAGAGCCAGGGACTCAAGGACAGGTAGGCTGGATTGAGTGATGTGCTTGGCTGGTGACCAGTCACGTGATGGAGACTGACGGGGTCAACCAGGCAGCTTTATAATGTTGTGGTTAATCCGCTCTGTGCTGGGCAGGCCTGTGAAGAAGAGGCTGAAAAGAGCAGCAGAACCCGTTAAGGTGTCTCAGCCCCAGGCCGTCTCCACAGTCTCCCCCAGCTCTCCTAGCCCCACCAAGAAGAGACGGAGACCTTCTCTGTCCTCCGAGGACCTTACTGACAACGAGGACCCCAACTGGGTAAGGACCATCCAAGAGGAACAGCTTTGTGAGTGAACATTTGAAGACAGATTTGGATTGACCTTCCGGTTCGTCTCACCCCCAGAACGATGGCCAGAGGAGGGCCAAGACCAGGAATTCCTCGAGTGAGAAGGTGAGCAACAGGAAGTCCCCTGGCAACAGGCTGAACAACAGGAAATCGTCTGGTGAGAGGAAGAGCCTCCAAGACAAGAAGAGGAAGTCATCATCAGGAACTTCAGGTAATTTCTACTGGGATCCTATTGGTTGGACCCTCCTATAGAGACTTCAAGAGCCCTCCAATCCTGGAGATCAGATTCAGACCTTCAATCAATCGATTTTATTTATAGAGCACAATTTAAAAACAACAACAGTTGACTAATGTGCTGTACAATGTGTTTGCAGAAACCTCAAATACAGCAAAACTTTCCATAAAATATACTAACATCCCCAAAAACATGAAACAACAGATAAAAAAAATATGTAGTGTTGGAGCTACATATTTCTGATAGAACTCGGTAAACTGTTACGTCGGTAACCTTCACGCACATCCTTACTCTCTGCCTCTTCTATGGGCTCGACTTCCTCGCCTTTCTCCTGTCCTCCTCATTGGCTGTCGTCTCCTCTCTCACCCCTCCCAGACACGGCAGGTGCCGTACGCGAAGTGGACCTGCTCCAGAGGGTGAGGAACCCTAGTGAGCTAGATGTGGTCCTAGACTCTTTCCTAGAGTTCACCTCCCTCTACAGGTCAGTCTCAGTTGCCCCTCTGTGGCTGTGGGTGTGGTGCAGGTGGGTGACGTTAACCAGGGTGTACGGTCTGTACAAAAGCTTTGTATAGACCTCCTGCAATAGGATTTCTTGGGGTACGACCTCTGTGGATCTGGGAGGAGAACTGTCTAATCTGACCTATCGAGAAAAGGTCCTCACGTTTGAATAATCGCAGTTATGACTCAATCAGAGGAACATTGGGCCGAGAGGAAGTGAGATCTCTGGATCTGATATTGACCTGGTGATGTCTGGTGCTATTCCCTCAGCGAGGGCGTGGGGTCAAAGGCAGTGTGTCAGGCGATAGACGCCCTCTCTCACTCCGTCCAGGAACAGCTGTCCGAAAGGGTAGGCTTTTGTTTGCTAACAGCTGGTTTGCTGTGTGTGTTGTGTTACCTACTGTTATGTGAATGGCATGGACATGATCATTTGTCTGTCCAGATTTCTGCAGCTAAGGAGCTGGACTGCCTACGGAGAGACACAAGGAAGGTAAGACCGTCTACGGACCTATGGGGCAGTCAATCACTTAAGGTCTTAAAGAGGTCAAATAATTAATTTGTCATGCACAGATTAACACATGACATTCTGGTTCATACATTTCTTACAAGGCAACAGCCGCATAATAGGCATAAACATATACAAAAAGCAACAAAAGCACATTTTATGAGAATATTGGAAAAAATTACAAAAACTTTAACTTTGACTTCTTTTACTTCTACCGGTAAAAGGGAAATACGATAGCGGTGACACAAATAGCAATATAACATTATAGTACCACTAGCAGCAGAGATGGTTGTGTAGACAGTTATAAAAGGGGGAATTCAATATAGGGATCAGAGGTCATCCTGATGGCATCTGTGATTTCCTAGGTGGCAAGTGCCATCAACAAGAAGAGAGAGAGGCTGCTGGAGGCCAAGAACGAGGCCATTGGGTGAGAGATTTTGTGTGACTGTTCTCATACAATAGCCTTTGTTGATGGCGTTGGTACAGTTGCTTCTCCAGGGATTATGATCAGGGTTCATTGGGGTGTGTTAGGGTTAGGCAATCCCAGGTTAATAAATAGTTGGCATCCCTCCACAGGAAAGAGAAGGAAGTTCGGGGGCTTCAGAGAGAAAAGGCCAGACTGCAGCAGCGCCTGGAGGACCTCCGAAAAGGCTCTGGCCTCCTCTCAGGGCTGGCAAACCTGCACAGAAACTACCGGCAGCATGCCGACCTGGACCAGCCCCTGCAGGTGAGCTAGGTTCCCTGTAATCTAGAGTTGTGGTTCTAAAACTGGTCTAACCTCAGGACCCACTTTTTTCCTCGTCATCACCCCCCAAAAAATTACATTCCAAACCATTATGATTTATTTCATAAAACAATTTGTGCAGCAATCCACAATGTCTATGTACTGTTCAAAACATGCAAATACGTTTTCCTGGATATACAACCCCCAAAACTGCAAGGGGGGCACCGATTGGGTGCACCGTATTTTCTTTTGAAACAAACAGCGCTGCAATTTTGATTGACACTTTGACATGTGTGTTCTAGAATGCAGGCTGCACGGTGTGAGCTTATGCACCTTTCAAAATAAAGCGCACAATCGGAAGTTCGGTAACTTAAGTTTGACTTTTTGACGGAGCCCAAGCCTCGACCCACTCCACACCAGCTCGCGACTCACCCAGGGTCGGCTCAAAGGGGGGCAATGCCCCCCCAAATGGAATGCTATGCCCCCTCCAAAAATTATTTTGTTCAGGTATAAACAAGAAATACCGGCGTTGGCTATACATTAAATATCAAGATGGCCACACTTTCCTGCAGAATATGCAGGTCTGCTCTTATTTTGACTCTCATACATGCTTTGTAAATGTGTGCCCCCTTTGTGAAAAAAATGCCTCCCCATTTAATTTGTTCTGGAGCCGAGTCTGGACCCACCAGTTGAGAAACACGAATCAAGATGTTAGCTCTGTTCCGCCACTGTTGTGCCTTGATACCCCAACCCAGTCTACCTACCTCTGGTCCTTTGCTCCATTCTATTCTGGCTGTAGCTGACCTAAGTGCTGACTAGCTGATATCGGCTAACTGATGTTTGTATCTCCCCGCCCAGTACGGAGTGTCCAGTCTTCCAGCTCTACTGCTGGAAGCACAGCGGGTTCTGGGAGCTGAAGAACAGCTGAGAACCCTCAATGGCAGGCTGGAGCAGGTCCTGGAGAAAGTGACCTGAGACAGCTATACATCCACACAAACACAAATTAGAGCAGCAATGTGCACAGACCATACATGGAAACAAATACATCCAGGAGACAGTCATAGCAGAAGCGTTTTTTGTGTGCTGCAGGAACTAAACATCAGAAATGACTGTATTTATGCATGAAACATCTTTCATTGTGTCATAATAAACGTCATGTTAGAGCATCTGAAATGTTACTGTGTGATTGTATCACATTGTATCTCGATTGTATGTTGAGAGTTTATTCGTGGGTAAAGAGCACAATCCACTAGATAAAGTGGTTAGATAAAGTGTTTCAGTTTCACTTTGACTTTGGACATATTTTTATGGTACTGTACGTGTCTTTCCTGAGGGAGCTATTCGCAGGTGTGCCATGAATCTACACATAAATCCAACAGCATTGCAGAAATCTGCTGCGTTGTTTTTCCAGGGAATCCGGATTCCAATTGGTTCAAAGTAGTTGAAGTGTATTAGGTTCTGTACAGTACGATACGATAGGACAGAAGGTTGACTTTTCATTTATTTAACCTCTTCCCGATCGGAACCGACTACACGGTAAGTTGTAGTCTGTTTTCTGAACACGCTAGAGCTATAACTTAGCTTGTTGTATAAGCTTTCTAAAGACGAATTACTTTGTGTACTATGTTGCGTGTGTTGACATTTAGACTTCTTGGGAAGGGCAAAGACTGGCTAAAAATGATCAAGGTAGCTAATACAGTATATAGACAAAGTAGCTAACTAACCCACCCTTCCTGAGAGTAGCAGAGTATGACACATACCTAATTGATTGACAGCTATAGTATTTTTACTTTCCTGTTTCTTCCTGTGTATAGCTCCCTCCCTCATGGATAACCCCATTAATTATGTTGATGCCTCAACATGCATCAATTCCAGAGATTATTATAATTCCAGCATGTGTCTACTGTAAACTGCATTACATCAGGTCCGATTTTGGAATCAGACCTTGAGGGGTGCTCAGCTCCCAATGAGAATGTGACATGAATACAGTGCCTTGCAAAAGTGCTCAACCCCCTTGCTTATAAATCCCTAATTTCTCTGGATAACAATTAATACATTTTTGTATTACTATGCAAAATATTGAATTAATGTACAAAATAAGGATGTCCCTTTCTTCATGAACTACCAGCATCAAATGATTATAACAAAATACAAATGATTATTATTTATTATCATTTTTTTAGGGGTGCTGAGATGAAATTTAGGGATGCTTGAGTCTAAAATCGCCATTGAGCTAGAGCCCAACTGTTGCCTTCTTCGTAAACAGACTTGTCTTAATTTGACCTGTTAATGTGAATTGACCAAACATGGATCTAGCAGACGGTAACTTCTCAAGTCAGCCTGTCCGATTAGATAACCGTTTTGTTCTTGAGTTGTTTATTTACTTTACTTGGAGAGACGTTTCAATAGCTACATGTTTGTCTTTTCTAGCTACACCAGTTTCTGCCATGTCTAGCCAGGTGGACGGTCATGGAGACTGTGTGGATGCCAAGGCCATAGCAGGGCAGGGGTAACAACAACCTAACCGGACCTGAAACTTAAAAATGAATTAAATTTCCTGTTATGCCCTTTGTCTTTGTGTGTGGTGGTGCTTTCCTTTATATGGTACTTACCTGATGCTTTTGTATGGATGATCTTCCCCATTAGTGGTTCAGGAGTGACACTTGGGCTGATGGAGCAATGAGTAACATCCCTTTTCCCTTGTGTGTGTGTGTGTCTTTTTGCTATGACCGTGTCCCCAGCAAACCTGTTTCCCCCAAGCAGGGGACCAGTGAGGTGGACTCTCGGCCTCATGTGGACATGACATACAGGTACAAGATGGACTACCCCAGCCTGGGACAGTGCATCATCATCAACAACAAGAATTTTGACAGAAGCACAGGTGGGTTCCTGCTTATGTAGCTACAGAGTTGCTGACGCATAGCATAGCTTTCCTGTCTTGTATCTCTCTCTCTCTCTTCCGCTCTCTCTTCAGCCTGCCTTGTACCAGCAAGATTCTATTTTCAACTTGAACTTCTTCTTTGTCTCTCTGAAAAAATGTGGGATTTGTCATGTGCTTATGCTAATTACAATCAGTGGATGCACCTTATTATCTGTCAATGTACTGTCTTATTTCATATGTGTTCTTATTTGAACCTATATTATGTTCTGATGACTCTCATGAATCTATGAGGTGGTATCCGCCTGATTGAATAACAAGACTGCTAACTTCCGAGAGACTTTGTTACCACCGACAATGTGTTTTACCGATACTGTCATCAGTGTTTCCTTTAGGATTTATTTTATTAGTGGGGGCAGGTCTGTCCGAGAAAAAACCCAAACAACCCCCCCCCCCGTATGCACGTCTGTGTGAGCAGGAATGGTTATCCGAAATGGGACAGACGTGGATGCAGACAACGTTAATACGGTGTTCTCCAGCCTGGGTTACAATGTCAAAGTGTTCACCGACCAGACAGTCCAACAGATCCGGGAGCTTCTCTTTAATGGTGAGACTTAACCCAACTACACCTCTCTACTGTGCATTGGAAAGTATTGAGACTCCTTCATTTTCTCCACATTTAGTTTAGTTATAGACCTCTTTTAAAATGGAATATAGAAAATATTGCTAATTCACTGAAAACTTCAGGGAATATAGACTTTCGAAACAACTATAATCTTTTTCTAGAGAGCTGTCTGTCTGGCTCAAATAAGTAACTGGGCAAGATGGACCTTGGTCAAGTTATCCATGAATCCAGAGGTCACTTTTAAGAGGATCTCTGAGTTCCTATTCAGATATAGAGCATTCTAGAATGACACCCATCTCTGGAGCACTCTGTTGATTTCAGCCTTAAGGTTACAGGGGGTTGAAACCGGAAGCCACTGCTGAGGCAGTTAGCAGCATGCTCAGAGCTTTTTGAACAGAAATTAGTTATTACTCAGCATTAAGGGGCAACAATTAGAGAAGCTGCAAGATCCAGGTCTGCAAAGCTGGAAGAAGAATACCCAAGAAGTTGTAATTGCTGCTAAAAGTTCTTCTACAAAGTACTAAATAAAGGGTATGAATATTTGTAACATTTTGATTAATGTGAAATGAGCTTTTTCAGTTTTATGAAATCTGGTTTTTATTCATCAGTATAGTATATTGTGTTAATTTTGTTAATGACAATGTAATCCGCCTACTACAGTCGATAACAAAAAACTGTGGAAAAGAAAGATTCATCTCAATACTAACCCTAACCCTTCTGTTTCATCCGTCTGTCTAATAAACAAAAAATATATAGTTTCCAAGGATGACCACAGCCAGTCAGCCTCCCTGGTGTGTGTGCTGCTCAGCCACGGTGATGAGGGTGTATTCTACGGCACGGACAAACATGTGGAGCTGAAGGTTCTGACCGGAATGTTCAGAGGAGACCTCTGCAAGACCCTGGTTGGCAAGCCCAAACTGTTTTTCATCCAGGTAATACACCTGCCTAAGTGCTACACTTACAGTATACACAGCTATACTGCACTGGTGACACACCAATACACACATAAATTGCACTGGTGCTACACCTGTACACACCAATACACATCTATACTGCACTGGTGCCACACCTATACACAGCTATACTATACTGCACTGGTGCTACACTTATACACAACAATACACAGCTATACTGCACTGGTGCTACACCTGTACACAGCTATACTATACTGCACTGGTGCTACACCTATACACAACAATACACATATATACTGCACTGGTGCCACACCTGTACACAGCTATACTATATTGCACTGGTAATGCACCTATACACAACTATACTATACTGCACGGGTGATACACCTATACACGGTAAAACACAGCTATACTGCATTGGTGCTACACCTATACACACCAATACACAGCTATACTGCATTAGTGATACACCTATACACACCAGTACACAGCTATACTGTACTGCACTGGTGCTACACCTATACACACCAATACACAGCTATACTGCATTAGTGATACACCTATACACACCAGCACACAGCTATACTGCACTGGTGCTACACCTTTTCACACCAGTACACAGCTATACTGCACTGGTGCTACACAAAGACAGTCCCACTCTTCAAAACGGACTCTTCTGTCAGGCTTGTCGCGGTTCAGAACTGGATGGGGGAATTGAGACTGACGCCGTGAGTGACGATTCTCCTGAGAGGATACCTGTGGAGGCCGACTTCCTGTATGCCTACTCCACAGCCCCAGGTACACACACACACATTTCAGGGACCCTCAGAACTCTGTGTCATTACATTTATGCATTTAGCAGACGCTTTTATAAAAAGCGACTTCCAAAAGAGAGCTTTACAAAAGTGCATCGGTCACTGATCATAACAACTAGATAGCCCCAAACATTGCGGGTAACCAAAACATGAAGCATACATTGTGAAAACTAAATAGGTCCCAAAGGGAAGAACTATAAGAGCATGTATTTAAACAAAACACACACACCTCAGGAACCCTCAGAATGCTGTGTTTGTTCTCTCCCCTGCTTCTTTGGACCATCGTGTAACAGTGTATTTGTTCCCCTAAGGCTACTACTCATGGAGGAACACCACTAATGGTTCCTGGTTCATGCAGTCTTTGTGTGAGATGCTGCAGCGCCACGGACATGTGCTGGAGATCATGCAGATCATGACCAGAGTCAACCATAAGGTGGCGCTGGACTTTGAGTCTAATTCCAACAACCCAGGCTTCAGTGCCAAGAAGCAGATTCCCTGCATCGTGTCTATGCTGACCAAGGACCTGTACTTTCCTCTGTGACCATCAGGCCTGGACAGCCAGTCTTCAGGAGAACTGTATTAGCTGGCTTATTGGGTTAGGATTAAATTGTTCAAAGGTGACTAGATTTTATTGAGATTTTATATCTGCATGTCATGGATTACTCTGGACCAAATGTAATTGTTTAATTAGGTGGAGGGGGGAGGGAGGAAAAGGTGCTGTTTTAAAGAATGGGAACCAGGCCAATTACAGACAGATGGCAGTCTAATCACTTCTAATGCATTTCAGTATTCTACAGAAAAAAATGAAAGGGTAGAAACCCATGGAGATTTTAAATTAACAATAGGTAGTTTTTTAGGTAGTAATTTATTTGTCAAGGTTCTAATGAAGGATAGCTGATGTTTGAATAGCATATTAGTAGTGCAGGAAATCAACATTACAAAATGTCAATAAACAATTTCAGCACAGTTTTGCTATAAATAAAATGCTAACATTTGGTAATGTGAATTAGTAATTTGTGATTAGGGCTGCAACTAACGATTATTTTAGCAATCGATTAATCTGTCGATTCTTTTTTCGATTAATCAATGAATCGGATAAAAAAACAAAAAACAAAAAAGCATTAATTTCCAACCCTTTATTCAAAAACAGAACTGACATGTTCACTGCCTTTTAACCAATTAAAGGAATAGTGCGCAGGGTGACAATGTCACCAGCCAATCAGGAGCAACCTTCAATTATGTTTTACGGCTATTTTCTGCTGTAATCACACATTAGTCTTACTGCAAAACCACTATGATGGGAAAAGCTATCGTCAATACTGCCTTTGATTTTACTTGACGATTTGCCACCACTCCCATTCCTTGGTTATATGTAAGTAATCTTTTATTTTTATTGTCTTTTCATTGTAGTTATTAACCCTAAGAATGTAGTTTTTTCCTTGTAAATTGTATTTTTGTATTCCTTTTATTGCCTTTATTGATAGGACAGAGAAAAACAGAAAAATGCAAGGGGGAATTAAGATGATTTCTTTTAGCTTTTATTGCCTTTATTGATAGGTTGGATTAAAGTGGGAAATATAGAGGAAATTACATGCAGAAATTGCTCCAACAGAGACATAAATTAACATGGGATAAGGGATATATATACACTGCTCAAAACAATTAAAGGAACACTTTGAAAACACATCAGATCTCAATGTGGAAAAAATGTACTGATATGGCCGGGTTTCCCAGATTCGTTAAGAAGCTCTTAACGCTAAGAGCTTCTTATGAACATTCTAAAAGCGTTCTAGAGCATTCTTAGAACGCTCCAAAGAAGCTCTGAGCGTTAAGAGCTTCTTAACGAATCTGGGAAACCCAGCCATTGACAGTTGAATATCTTAGGAACAAAAGGATGACACATGTTTGATATAAATACAAGTTTTCAGCCTAGAGAGAGTTCATTTTACAGACACTCTGAAAATCAAAGTGACATGATGAGATGATGATGAAAATTATGTGGCAGGCTAGTCCATTTTGCCAAAATTCAATTTCTGCAACTCAAATTGCTTCGCAATATCCTGTGTGGCCCCCACATGCTTCTTGACAACGTCGCGGCATGCTCCTAATGAGACGACGAGTGGTGTCTTGTGGGATGTCCTCCCAGATTGGTCGAAGGGCATAAGTGAGCTCCTGTAAAGTCTGAGGAGAAATCTGGCGGTGTCTGATAGACCGAAATGTCCCAGAGCTGTTCTATCGGGTTTAGGTCAAGGGATCGTGAGGGCCATTCAATTGTATCGATTACTTCATCCTCCAGGTACTGCCTGCACTCTCTTGCCACAGGAGGCCCGGCATTGTCGTGCATCAAGAGGAACCCAGGACCTACTGCACGAACTTAGGGTCTGACCATGGGTCCAAGGATATCATCCCGATACCTAATGGCATTTGCGTCCCTCCATGGATATGCCTATGGGGAGTCAGGTGGCTGAGCGGGTAGAGCATCGGGTTAGTAATCTAAAGGTTGCCAGATCGATTCCTGGCCGGTGCACGGGCAAGGCACTTCACCCTACTTGCCTCGGGGAGAATGTCCCTGTACTTACTGTAAGTTGCTCTGGTTAAGAGTGCCTGCTAAATGACTAAATGTAAATGCCTCCCCAAACCATTACTGACCCACCACCAAACCAGTCATGCTTAACGATGTTGCAGGCAGCATAGCGTTCTCGTTGGCTTCTCCAGATTCTATCACAGGTGCTCAGGGTGAACCTGCTCTCATCTGTGAAAAGCACAGGGCGCTAGTGGCAGACTTGACAGTTCTGGTGTTCTATAACAAATGTCAAGCGAGCTCCACGGTGCTGGGCAGTGAGCATAGGGTACACTACAGGACGTTGGACCTGAGGCCACCCTCATGAAGGCTGTTTCTGATTGTTTGGGCATAGACATTCACACCAGTGGCCTGCTGGAGGTCATTCTACAGGGCTCGGGCAGTGCTCAACCTGTTCCTCCTTGGACAAAGCAGCAGATATCGGTCCTGCTGATGGGTTGAGGACTTTCTAGGGCCCTGTCCAGCTCTCCTAGAGTAACTGCCTGTCTCTTGGAATCTCCTCCATGTTCTGGAGATTGTGCTGAGAGACACATCAAATCTCCTTGCAACGGCACTCATGGATATGCCATCCTGGAGGAGTTGTACAATCTGTGCAACTGCTGTAGGGTTAAGAAATCGCCTCATGCTCCCGGTAGTGATAATGACTCTAGCTAAAGCCAACACTAGTGGAAAACCAGTCAAAGAGATGAAGAGGGAGAAACTTGAAACAGCCTCCACATGCAAAACCTATAGGGAGGGAGTCAGATGGCTGAGCGGTGAGGGAGTCGGGCTAGTAATCAGAAGGTTGCCGGATCGATTCCCCGCCCAGTATATATATATATAATTGTGTGTGGCATAAACTGTTCCCCTGCTAGCTTCAGGGATCTTCAGTTATGTTAAATGTGACGTTTAAGTATTGTTTGGAGTGCCAATTGTATCTGTACATATTGGGCAACCTTCCCAAAGTAGAGTTTACTACTAAAACTCACTTTATTTGGACAAAAGGTTCTAGCTTTGCCTGTCCCCTTTCCCCAAGGTTAGAGGCACTGTGAAGACAATGGGAATAATTAAAACAGAAAAGAAAGCTCAGAGGACATGCGTATGGGCAATGGCTGGTGAAACTGAATCTTTGGTAAAAACTATGAAGAGCGCTAACATTACAACCCGAGATACAGGGTATCTGGTCTGAATTCTCTATTAACAAATTTGGACAGGATGATAAGAAAAAACGTCATTGGCTGTGGGTCACATGGACAAGAAATTGAAATGGAGTGAGAGATTTGATCATTAAACAGGAGAAGTCATCAGAGATAAATAGTTATGTATGATGCAAGTTTAGAGACACAACTCTATTTACATATCAAAACATTGAACGTTTTTGGCCAAAAATATTCCCCCAAATAAATATTATGCCTATTTTTGAAAAATAAGTGTTGTAGTACAACCAACAGAAGACTACTTATATGTGATGCAAGTTTAGAGACACAAATCTATTTATCTATACAAATATTAAACGTTTTGGCAAAAAACAGGAATCAGATGGCTGAGCGGTGAGGGAGTCGGGCTAATAATCAGAAGGTTGCTGGATCGATTCTCCGCCGTGCCAAATGACGTTGTGTCCTTGGGCAAGGCACTTTACCCTACTTGCCTCGGGGGGAATGTTCCTGTACTAACTGTAAGTCGCTCTGGATAAGAGCGTCTGCTAAATGTAAATGTAGAAAATATTCCCCCAAATTATGATTAAGCTTATTTTTGAAAAGTAAGTGATGTAGTACAAATAGCAGGAGACAAGTTTTAATTGAGGTCCGTTTAGAAACACTACCTCATTTAAACATTAAATTAATACATATTTTATTTGTATCTCTTTTCGGTGTTGTAGTTTGTAGACGTTCCCTAAGCACTCGTCTTATACTGCCGTCTCACCGCCGGCTGCTCGTAGAGGCCAATGTTATTTCTTCAGGTTGCAGGACGTGTGGTTTTGATGAAAATGACTTTGTAGGTCCTTGTTTACCTTACATCAGTACGAAAGATGCTTTATTTGTGATTTAATAACATTTTGCAACAGAGTATTGATCCCGGAAGTTTGAATATGTGAATGTCATGCCAACTTTACCGAACTAGGCTACGTGTCTTGCCTGAGGGATCTATTCGCAGGTGTGCCACACCGCCCATAAATCGAGTACCATTGCATAAATCTGCTGCATTATTTTCCAGGAGTCCGATTGGTTCAAAGTAGTTGGAAGTGTGTAATCTTCTGTACAGTACGATACGATAGCAGAAAGATTGACTTTACACTTATTTAACCGCTTCAGATCGGAACCGACTACACGGTAAGTTGTAGTCAGTTTTCTTAACACGCTAGAGCTATAAATTAGCTTGTATAAGCTTTCTCAAGACAATAAACACTTTTTGTACCTTATGTTGCGTGTATTGACATCTATCTAGTTGTGAAGGGCGGAGACTGGCTAAAAATGATTAAAGTAGCTAATACAATACACACACATGCTAGTCAAAGTGGCTAATTTACTAACCCACCCTTCCTGAGTGTAGCAGATGCAATACAATCTCATCGGGGATTTTGTATTTAGAGCGAGGGGGGGAAACAGCCACCCCCCTGAAACGAGTCTCTGCAGATTGGGTTGTCTGGAATGTTGACACACATACCAAATGTATTGTTAACACATTTTGTATTAAAACTTTCCTGTTTAGTCCCGAAGTGTACAGAGCCCAACTGTACTTTATAGGCATGTCTTAAGTTGACCTGTTAATGTGAATTGACCAAACATGGATCTAGCAGACAGTACGTCTCAATTCAGCCTGTCCGACCAGATAATCGTTTTGTAGCCTACTTAAGTTTTTTATTTATTTTATTTGGAGAGACGTTTTAATAGCTACATGTCTGTCTTTTCTAGCTACACCGGTTTCTGCCATGTCTAGCCAGGTGGACGGTCATTCAGACTGTGTGGATGCCAAGGCCATAGCAGGACAGGGGTAACAACAACCTAACCTGACCTGAAACTTAATAATGAATTATATTTCCTGTTATGCCCTTTGTCTTTGTGTGTGGTGGAGCTTTCCTATATGGTTCTAACCTGATAAACTGGTTTCTATGGATGTCCTTCCCCATTAGTGGTTCAGGAGTGACACTTGGGCTGATGGAGCAATGAGTAACATCCCTTTTCCCTTGTGTGTGTGTGTGTCTTTTTGCTATGACCGTGTCCCCAGCAAACCTGTTTCCCCCAAGCAGGGGACCAGTGAGGTGGACTCTCGGCCTCATGTGGACATGACATACAGGTACAAGATGGACTACCCCAGCCTGGGACAGTGCATCATCATCAACAACAAGAATTTTGACAGAAGCACAGGTGGGTTCCTGCTTATGTAGCTACAGTTTCTTCCTCTCTCTCTTCAGCCTGCCTTGACCAGCCAGATTCTATTTTCAACTTCTTCTTTGACTCTGAAAAAATGTGGGATTTGTCATATGCTTATGCTGGTTATGCTAACTACAATCAGTGGATGAGTTATAACCTTATTATCTGTTAATGTATTGTCTTATTTCATGTGTGTTCTTATTTGAACCTATATTGGCCGGGTTTCCCAGATTCGTTAAGAAGATCTCAACGCTCAGAGCTTCTTTGGAGCGTTCTAAGAACGCTCTAGAACGCTCTTAGAACATTCTTAAGAAGCTCTTAGCGTTAAGAGCTTCTTAACGAATCTGGGAAACCTGGCCATTATGTTCTAATCACTCATGAGTCTGGTGTGGTATCCGCTTGATTGAATAACGAGCACCTATTGGCCGTACGTTATCTCTGTTTTCCCTTTTCTACTATAAATACTCTCTTCTGACCTTCATGCCTCAGAGATACTTTGTTACCACCGACACTGTGTGCGACACTTTGTCACTGTCCTAAAAAAACCCTGAACACCCCCCCCCCCCCCCCCCCCCCCCCCGTGTGTACATCTGTGCGAGCAGGAATGAACTTCCGAAACGGCACAGACGTGGATGCAGGCAACGCCATGAAAGAGTTCTCCAGCCTGGGTTACAAGGTCAGAGTGTTCACCGACCAGACAGTCCAACAGATCCGGGAGCTTCTCTCTAATGGTGAGACTTAACCCAACTACACCTCTCTACAGTGCGGTGTGGAAAGTATTGAAACTCCACTTTCTCCACATTTAGTTTAGTTATAGACCTCATTAAAAATGGAATATAGAAAACATAATGTTCCCAGGGGACTTCACAATGAAAAATGAGACTCAGAGACAAAAATGTGAGAAGCTGCCTAGATCCAGGTCTGCAAAGCTGGAAGAAGAATACCGGTAGAGTATATTGTGTTAATATGGATAACGAAAATGAAATCCGCCTACGCCAAAACATACTGGGGAAAAGAGAAGCCGTCTCAATACTTTACAAAGGTAAACTGTACAGTTTTCTGTTTCATCCGTCTATCTACTTAAACAAAACAAATCTAGTTTCCAAGGATGACCACAGCCAGTCAGCCTCCCTGGTGTGTGTGCTGCTCAGCCACGGTGATGAGGGTGTGTTCTACGGCACGGACAAACATGTGGAGCTGAAGGTTCTGACCGGAATGTTCAGAGGAGATCGCTGCAAGACCCTGGCTGGCAAGCCCAAACTGTTTTTCATCCAGGTAATACACCTGCCCAAGTGCTACACTTACAGTATACATACCTATACTGCACTGGTGACACACCTATACACACCTATACACAGCTATACTGCACTGGTGACACACCTATACACACCTATGCACACCTATACTGCACTGGTGCTAAACCTATACACACCTATACTGCACTGGTGACACACCTATACACAGCTATACTGCACTGGTACCACACCGAAACAAACCAATACACAGCTATACTGCAATGGTGATACGATACAATGGTGATACGATACACCGATTCAGACCAATAAACAGCTTTACTGCACTGATGATACACCTATTCACACCAGTACGCATTTATACTGCACTTGTGCTACACTTATACACACCAGTACACAGCTATACTGCACTGGTGCTACGCAAAGACAGTCCCACTCTTTAAAACGGATTCTTCTGTGATTCTATGTCTGGCGTGTGTGTCAGGCTTGTCGTGGTACAGAACTGGATGGGGGAATTGAGACTGACGCCGTGAGTGATGATTCTCCTGAGAGGATACCTGTGGAGGCCGACTTCCTATATGCCTACTCCACAGCCCCAGGTACACACACACACCTCAGGAACCCTCAGAACTCTGTGTTTGTTGTCCCCTGCTCCTGTGGACCACCGTGTAACAGTGTATTTGTTCCCCCAAGGCTACTACTCATGGAGGAACACATCTAATGGTTCCTGGTTCATGCAGTCTCTGTGTGAGATGCTGAAGCGCCACGGACATGTGCTGGATATCATGCAGATCATGACCAGAGTCAACCATAAGGTGGCGCTGGACTTTGAGTCTGCTTCCAACACCCCAGGCTTTAGTGCCAAGAAGCAGATTCCCTGCATCGTGTCTATGCTGACCAAGGACCTGTACTTTCCTCACTGACCGTCAGGCCTGGACAGCCAGTCTTCAGGAGAGCTGTATTAGCTGGCTCATTGGGTTAGGGGTAAATTGTTCTAAGGTGACTGGTTTTTATTAAGATTTTGTATCTGCAAGTTGGAGGATTACTCTGGACCAAATGTAATTGTTTAAACTATAGGCAGACTTCCAATTTTCTCAGGCTTAAAAGGGACCTGCTTAACATGGGAATGCAGTCTTTAAGTGGATATTAAGAAGGGATTTAAAATGACTGATCTGGCAAGGTATGTTTCCTCATGAGCAGAATGAAAAGCTCTCTCAGGTTTTAAACAATTCAATTACATGAGTGCCAAATATGTCTATTTTCAAATGTCTATATAAACAACATGTTTATGCGGCACATTTCGATTTCTATTCATAACAATAAAATATATTAGGTTTATATACAATTTCATACATGTTATTATTTCATTGTAAATAAATGAACATATTTTCAGCCAGTACAGCCAACCAAAATGCCATTATCTATTTACTTCACAAGCCCATGCTAGGGGTCATGGCTAGATAAGATTAGTGACTATAGACGCCCATCCCTAGCTATAGGCAACAGTCATCCTTCTGTAATTTTTTGTCTCTTCCTTGCTAGGCAACTATTCTGTCCCGGTTCCTCCTCTTATTTCACCACCTCTTCCTCTCTCTCTCTCTCTCTCTCTCTCTCTCTCTCTCTCTCTCTCTCTCTCTCTGTCTCTCTCTCTCTCTTATTCTAGTCTGGAAAGGACTACAACATTTGTTTTAACATGTATCATAATAATGCATTTACAAATGCATTATTTTTTAAATAAAGGCGTGAACACCAGCCATACATTGATTATAAATAAATAAAAACAACGTAAGCGTCTTAACACTTACTTAAATTAGTGTTCTAACATCCTGTACCTGTGTGATGCTCAAAGTCACAGTTCAAATTAGCCAGTTATGTATGAGTCTAGCTGTGTAGCATCATACAACTGGCGATGTTTGCAGAGAAGTTTGTCCTTGCATCAGCGGAGCTGTTCACAAGTCGCTGCACATTCTAGTTTCGTTTCTACACACCTATCAGCCTGAAAGAAAAGGCTCTGCGAGAGGAATTCAACGACCGAGGACTGAGGAAGTGAAAATGAAATGGAGCGGTCGATTGCAGATGCGCCCACCAATGAGAAGGCTTCCCGTGGTTTTCAGAAGCCCGTGCAACGCCATCTAGGTTCAACAGTCGCGAAGAAAACATCGGGAGGGGATTTCCACGCAGCGCTTCCTCTACTTGTTTTGCTTTCGATCTGGACTCTGAAATACATGAAGTTAGGTTTTCGTTTAGGTATTTCATAGCTATTGGCGACACTGTTCTAACTTTGCGACTGTGGCAAGAAGGTCGACTGTTTATCAAGCTGAAATACAACTCGGCTACTTATTCACATAGGTAACGTTTCCGCATGTTCTTGAAGCTGACATGGTTGCAAAGAGCGAGAGAGTAACAACACGTAATCGAAAGTAAAATTGTGTTCATCGTAGCAATGCCAAGTGTAGAATGAAGTTTATTTTCACTTTTGATGTAGAAATGTCTGCTGAACAAGCTTTTGTCCTGTTGTTGTCAGGTTGTCTGCGCAGTGACGGAGCTAAATGTAACTTTGGCCAACCGTGGCGCTTCACAAACCATTGTTACTGTAACGATTTAGCGAGCTAACATTAATTTGCAGGCTGTTATTGCAGATTGTTCGTTTTAAACGAGTCGCGGCGATTCATGTTGCAATGTGTAAGTGTGACAATGTTATTTATTACATAGTAGTGTAACATAGTGTAGCCTAGCCTACTATATCAAGTTGTAAACTACAACCCAGAAAAACAGGTTTGTTTAATCGTTGAATACAAAATGATATCGTTATTGACTTATTGTGTACTTATCTAATTTGACTATTACTTCAAGATTATTTCATCATACAGGCTAGTATTGAACGGTATCTGATAAGTGTAGTTTATAAGTGCTCGAATTTGGCGGTGGACTTTGATCTTTATGTTCTGACACGGCACACCTGTAACAGGCGGGGGCCTTGCCGGTTATTCATCTCCAGGCCAGGCCTTTAAACTACTCCGGTAGAGGTCCGATAACAGACTACTGTTTTGAAACTTCTGGAGGCAACTGCGGTTGTAACATCAGAGTTAACATCAGACAGGGACAGCGTATTCAGACAGGGACAGCATATTCAGACAGGGACAGCATATTCATCCTTGTCAGGTCATCTCACTGATGGTCCTGTCTTGTGCCCATCCTTCCTTCCATGTCTGCAGGCCACCATGCCGGTGGAGAGGATGCGCATGCGGCCTTGGCTGGAGGAGCAGATCAACTCCTGTTTGATCCCTGGCCTGAAATGGGTTAACAGGGTGAGAGAACACAGCACTGTAGACAAACACCCATGCACGCAGGCAAAGACGCACAAACAAACATGCTGTTTGGCTTTTTCCCTGCAGGAGAAGAGAATATTCCAGATTCCCTGGATGCACGCTGCTCGTCATGGATGGGACCTAGAGAAAGACGCGCCCCTGTTCATGAACTGGGCCATTCACACAGGTAGCCACTCCCACAGTGACATACAGAACCATACAGGTGCATACAAACCAGTTCAAGATCAAGTATATTTGCAACAGGTACAAAATCCTTTTAACCTAAGTCCTATGTCCTAAGTTCTAAATCTTAAATCAAAATAAATTAACTCCCATCCTATTCTAACAAACAATACCGTATTTCTTCAATTTAAACGCCGCCCTCAAATAAACGCTGCCCTCGAATAAACGCCGCACCCAAAAAATCAGAAAACCGTTATTTAATTAGTTAAATTAAAACACAGTATTTTTTACACAAGTAAATTATGAGTGTACAATATAAAATTGAATTTGACACTAGCGAATTTGCCTTTCATCAACCCCAAGTTCGCGTGCTACAGATCTGTTGCTGCCGGTGAGTGCTTTCTGCACAGCCTTCTGTTTAAAAGCTAAAGTGTAAGAACGTTTCGGCATGCTGCTTCAGATTTTACACAATGTAGAACACTTGTATTTGAGACAGTTAAAGTACTACCCACGCACACCTAATTGATAGCCAATGAGAAAGGGTGGACTCATACTGCACTTGTACTCTAGACTAAACGCGCGGCTTCAATTTTACACTAGGTTTTGTGTTTGACCCGTCTATTCTTTGTTTGTTGTTGGCCGCACTGCAGCTACAATTCACTAAACCTGTCTTTATAATTAAACGCCACCCTCAAATGAACGCTGCCCTCGAATAAACGCTGCACCAAAAATGAACATTGTGTAATAAACGCCACAGCGTTTAATCGAAGAAATACGGTATACATGAAATATACTGTATGTATTAATACAATCCAATGCGATTTAGGGTTAGGACTGTTGGACCACACCTACTAAATGGTTTTATGTGTGCATTGTGTTTGTGCTCTCTGTGTGTGTGTGTTCATGTTTCAGGGAAGTACCAGCCAGGTGTGGACAAACCTGATCCGAAGACTTGGAAGGCCAACTTCCGCTGTGCCATGAACTCTCTCCCAGACATCGAGGAGGTGAAGGACAAGAGCATCAAGAAAGGGACCAACGCCTTCAGGGTCTACAAGATGCTATCACTCTCCGAACGCCAGGGCAAGAGGGGTGAGAACCAGACTGTCGACCAATCAGGGCTGAGGTTCCATACGTGTGTTCTGATCCCCTAAGATAGTCTTGTGTGTAGATGGTCTGTTGCCTGATACTGGTGTCATTTGTACTATGATGAAAGGCAGACTGGTTGTGTGTGTGCATCATTGTGATGTAGCTAATTGTGTCTTGTTAATTTTTTTTTATTCCAGGAAAGAAAAGATGTGAAAAGGGGGGAAAGAAGAAGGTAATTGTGTCTCTCAGTGTAAATAAACATGACATCAAGCAATCGAACAGCAAGCAATTAGTGTCTAATTATTTAATTAAAAAACATTTTGGTTCTGGAATGATCCATACTGTGTGTGCATCAGGTTCCTAGATCCTCATCTCCGGACGATAGCAGCAGACAGCTAGTTGTGAAACAGGAAGTGAAAGAGGAAGTGGTCACAGACAGCACCACCCTCACAGGTAGTACCTTTCACGTTTGTGGCCATGGTTACCACACACACCGCACTGTAGTATGTCAGAGGTGTAAACTGATGGTCCCGGACAGTGTTGCTATAGCAACCACACTTGTCCTGAGGAGAAAGTCACGTAACCCAATGACTCTCTCTTTCCCTCCTATCTCGTCCCTATGTACCACCCCTCCCGCGTTCTGCCTTTCCTCTCCTCTCCCCGCTCTCCTCTCTTATCTTCATACTGCTCTCATCCATTTTCTCTGTGTCTCCATTTCATCCTTTCGATAAATATTTTCCCTCTCTCCCTGTCCTTAAATTTCTCTCACTGTCCCCCCCGCATCCTGTCTCCTCGATCCTATCCTCCCTCCCCCTCCATGCTCCTTCACAGTCTATGACCATCCGGCCGATCGGAGTCCTATAGACGACCACCTGATTATACACGATCAACTGCCATTTGTCTGTCAGACCATCGAGGTTACCACGGAGAGCGAAGAGCAGGCGGTCAGCTCCAGCCACCCCTACCCCCTTCAAATCTCTCCTGTATCCTCATACGGAGGTTAGACAACAGCCTACACACCAAACTCTAAATGCCACGTGCTCTTGTGTCCTCAAACTCGAGGTTACATGACACTTGTTGCTGCTTCTCGCTGCACGTAAAAAACTGACTTGAATCATGTGTTGGCAACCCAAGTGCCACAGTCTTATCATGTCCTGTTCTATCTCTCTACTCTAGCTTACATTTACAGACTTCATAGCAACCTTTGGACCTGGTCTGCACTCTGGGCTAGGATACTGGACTGTATGGCCTGGTGGTAGATAGACAATGTAGAAAAAGCAAAACGTGGGATGAAAGGGGGAGAGACAGACAGGGAAGGTTAAACAGACAGACAGACATGTCGGCAGAGAAAGTGGAAAGCCAGACACCTCCAAGAGGCTTTATGACTCATCTACGGATCAAAGTCTTTCAGAGCTAACATGGCTTGCACTCCTTTTAATATGACCACTGGCCGTGATACTGTATGATTTGACAGTTGGTAGATCAACTTTGCGAGTTTGCTAGATATAAGAAAAGCAGTGTATCATAGTGTAGTTTACATGCCCGTACATCTCACCTGTCAGTCACATTTTAGGCATGTTTTTTGGGCCAACCTCCTCATATCCTCCTTCCTCTCCAACCTGTTAATCCAGATCTCCCTGATTCCTCTCCTTTCTCCCCCTCTCCTATCCTCTGCAGAGAGTGACACAGATAGCATCCACAGTGAAGATGACTCCTTGGAGGTGAGAAAAATATTCCTCCGCCCCCACACACAACCATGCTCTCTCACTCTCTCTCCCTCCAGCTCTCTCTCTCTCTCTCTCTCTCACTCACTCACTCACTCACTCACTCACTCACTCACTCACTCACACACACACACACACACACACACACACAAACTCCAAGTCCAAACTTGCATCCCAAATACCCACACTGGGCTAAGTTCATATATTCATCGAGCATATATTCACTGCCCACTTCACTCACAAACGACTAAACCGACCTACAAACTTCCACTAAACTCACACATTCTTAACAAAAGCAGGTTATAATAAAGTTCAGCTGCAAGGTTGGGCCTGCCTGAGAGCCACAGACCCACACAGCTGAATCATTAACCAAGTGCGATAAAATGATAAGCAAGTCTTCACTTGAAGCCGTCAGTTCCTCCCGACCAGTTCTACTGCTTTGGCTTCCAACCCCGAGCCTGTCTGCTCCCAGACATGAGACTAGCGTGTGTTTGCGGTGTGTCTCGCGCGTGTGTTTGTGTGTGTGGTGTAAAGATAATCTAACTGTTGCTTCCGTGTGTTGGACAGTGTGTTGGAGGCTTGTGGAGCAGGAAAGGGTACAGCTCAGTCCTCCGGGTGCCATCCGGCTCCCTACCCAGCATGGCCACCTTCGTCACGGCCGGAAAGACCAACTTCAAAGTGACAAGCACCAGAGACCCCACCCCCCTCATCAGCTATCATTCCTCCCCCTGGACAGACTCCTCCCCTAACTCGCAGCCCCTCCCCCTGACGGCGACTTCGTCCTCGCAGACCTCCTCCTCAGAGACACGGGCCAGTGTCATCATGAAGACGTCCGACATATCACAGCCCTCCGTCAAGACCTGCTGACCCCGCCCACTGAACCCTGTTCTCCAGAGTGCCCCCCTCATAGGATGAACTGGTCCACAGACAGACAGACCCGACAGTCTTGCAAAGTGACAGACTAACAAGACAACCTGACTACTCTGCCTCTGGGTAATCATGTACATAGTAATATGTAAAGTCAAACTGCTTCTGCACCTTATGGAGAGCACTGACGTGTGTGTGTGTGTGCGCGTGTGCGTGTGTGTGTGTGGGTAAAGGCTCTCCATGGGAGGAAAGAGGATGACGATAAATGCACTTGTAATTTATCTTGAAGCCTTTTTAGTGATCATATATATATTTTTATATAAAAGGGAAATTTTAATTGAAAGTGGAGATTGTTTCTTCTAAAAATGAATGATGTTTTTTTATTGTTAGAGTAGCTAATTCATTGTGATTCGCATTGTCATTGTTTATGTGGCACCTACTGAATGTAACCATGTGACTAGCTTGATGCCTGTGTGTCCTTATTGTTATATGTTTCCAGATCCCTGTAACATGGTGAGTGTGTTTTTATGCTGCGCAGGCATGGCTACTCTTAATCCTGTGGATCATCGATATGCAAATCTGAATAAATAAATAAAAATGACAGTTTTTTATACATTTTGCCATATGACATTGCCTCTCAACATCCTGGTTATTCCTGAGCCATATATTAGTTTAGGGTTGCCATGCTGTGACAGTAACTCACTAAAATGTCAAAAGAAAATTACTGCTGTATATAAAAACTGCAATCTTAACACAATACCACGTGGAGCCAGTAGACGGGTTGCAGGTAGTTTTTTTTTTTGCAAGGATTTCTTACTTTATAAATATAGGCTTGCGTGAGTAATTAATGGTCATCTGGTAATTTAGGCAATAAAACATTAACAAGTAGCCTATCCCATGTTTTAACAGCAATAGACGGTACATGAAAAACTGGAAAGCCGCCTGAGCTGTCTTAATAATCATGAATATGTTATAATAATTTAAGTGTTCAAAGGCTTACTATTCGTGATTTAATTGGAGAAAAAAAGTTGGCGGTTAGCCATCAACAAAGCGATCTTGTGACCTCTTTCTGACGACATCACAGATTTGGATGGAAGTGGTTTTAACGCCGCAAGCAAATCAGATTTTTTTTGACAGCTGAAGCTTAAGGGCGGACCGACAAACAAATTATGATATTGTCAGTAATTGCACGGAGCTGTCAATTTTTTGTTCAAACTGAAATAAACTACGTAGGCCTACATACGACACTCCGAGTAGACGCCAATCAAACACCGCCCCTCTGTGTTCCACCGCCGCTTACGTCGTTGAGCGTAGACAAACGAATTACCTAGTGTGGCATCATCACACAGCTGAGTCTGTAAACCCTATTGGATAGATATTTAGTAATACGAATTTCCCATATATTTTTTTATGGCAGTTTTCGGATATTTCTGTATGTGTCCAATTTAAGTAATGATTAAATGTAGGACATACGCGTAAGCTTGAGGTAGTATATTTTGCTAAGGGTAGCGGGCGAACCGTTATTATTGTATCCTAAGCTAGTATTGTACAGTAAGGAGCTAGCGTAGCGGCATTAGCTAGCTAGCTACCTTGTAGCCTGTTATCGAGTGTTAAGCTGATGGCTAACTAACAAGTAAGGCTACGGCTAGAAAAGGATGTTTGTGTGTAATATTGTGTACTGTGTAATATACATCTAAGGCATCTATAGTGATAGTTTGCTTTATGTGACACCGGTTATTTATTGTGCTTTATACTGTGATTCCCCGGTTCAATGGAATTCAGACCCATTTGATTGGCCCGGAGGTGGCTAGCTAGCAAGGTAGCTTTTGCTTGTTTACCTGAAACAACACGGTGGACATAGTCACTTCAAACAACAGCAGTGCACAACACACCATTGGCTGCCGGCGTCTAGGACATGTTTTTCTTGTGTATTTCCGAGCAGTTCTGAGGACTAATCTCCTATGTCCATGTCCGAGTGCCTTATCACTTCAAAAAGGCTCGGTGTGTGGATGAGGATTCAGATGCGAGGAACACCGAGTCTGTCCTCTTGTCTCTGCTGAGGACATGTCATTGACAGCAGCATGCATTTTGCTGGCAGGAGCAGCAGCACCGGTGCGCCCATGTCGAGCGCGGTGTCTGTCGGGTCGTCTGTCCTCATCTTGACCGCGTTCTTCGTAGGAATCTTCGCTCTGCTGTTCCAATTTGGATATGGGGGGCTGACCGTCACGTCGTTTTTTCTGAAGCTGTTCATCTACGTGTCCTTCGCCTTGCTCTGCTTTCTGCTCGGGAGCATCGTCTCGCTCATGAGAAAAAGCCCCCCCAAAATCAGCAGATTTGACATCTCCAAGAGACAGTCCACCTATCTGTTGGAGCTGTTCAACAAGCTAATGGTACACCCTTCACACCGTCTGCCTGAAGTCGTCTTTGCTTGAAACTGCAAATGAATTGGAAGTGTATTTGGGGTTGCAGAGATGGACCTGATGGATGTTGTTGTGGTTGGTGTTGACAGGGCCGTTTCTCTGTGCCTCTGATGGAGTCTTCACAAACCAGGAGGGTGGTGGTGTCCCACAACGTAGACAAGGCCTTGAAGGAGGGTGAGTCCCATGCCAGTCGTCAATTAAAATGTGTCTTTTCAGGTCTTATTGTCAGAGGGGGCTGTCTGTCTGTTTCATGTTGTCTGTCTGCATTTCAGCCTGAAAATATCCGTCTGGCAGCTTTTTGTATCTACAGCACATTAGTCTGCCTGATAATGGGTCTCGCTGTGTCTATCAGTCTGTATCGATGCTGATATAATTGTTTACGTGTTTGTGTGTATGTCAGAGAGTCTCCTTGCATGTCTGCCTGTCTGTCTGTGTCTGCCTGTCTGTCTGTGTCTGCCTGTCTGTCTGTCTGTCTGTCTGTCTGTCTGTCTGTCTGTCTGAGGGACTGGGTCTCCTATCTGGTATCCCATCGCAGCTCTCACAGCAGCAGCATGAAAGCTGGAATAAACCACTCAATCACATGCACGTCATTTATCGTGCAGATTTCATCGCAAGAGCTTTGACAGTGCACAAGGGAAATGGAGAGTAGAGTGAAAAACACAGCGAAAAACACACATTAATCAGTGTCAACACACTGTCAGGTGACGGTTATTGTGTGTGTGTGTATGTGTGTGTGTGAAAAGGGCTGTGTCTACAGCATTATTTTATGTTGGTTTGTTGATGGATTACTCTCCTTCCCTTACCATTTGTGACCTGGCAGCTTCTTGCGTTGTCTTGCTCTGTGTGTGTGCATCAGGGGTGGAGTGTTGCTTTAGAATTGAGTTTGAACTAGTCTTCTGGTCAACACTAGTCATTCCTCTGGGTAACCATGACCCTGACCAAATCACTATTACAAGTTCTCCCTGACGAGACCACCACAACTAGCTAACCCTGACTAGTCCACCAGCACTGGTTAACCTTAACAAAAGCCCTGTCCTGTGTGTGTGTGCGTGTTAGTGTTTGACTACAGTTACCGTGACTACATCCTGTCGTGGTACGTCCCTCTGAGCCGAGACGAGGGCCAGCTGTTCCAGATGCTGACCGAGGACTTCTGGGAGATGAGCCGTCAGCTCCGAGGCCGGCTGGCCAACATGGACCTGGTCAACCTGGTCTGCAACGACACCGTCAAAACCCTCCACACGCACTTCTGCGACCTGAAAATCGCCAGCTCCAGGTAGGTGGGACTGGAGGAGGGAGGGAAGGAGAGAGAGTGAGAGGTAGGGGGGGGGGGGGGTGTGTGTAGGGTGGAGGTAGAGGAGAAGGCGGGCTCTTCCCTGGGGGATAGAGGGGTGGGCTGCCCCGTCCCTGTCTGCTGCACCACCAGTAGATCAGGTGCATCCAAGCACGCCCCCTCACCCCTGCTCCTTCATCCCCAGACTGGAGGACCCGCCCAGGCCCTTCCTGCTCCACCCCTGCCTGCGGAGCCCCGAGGAGGAGCAGAGGTTCCTGCGCTGCTGCGCCCGTCTGCTGCTGCTGTGCCTGCTGCCTGCCCGCGACGCTCGCTCTCACAGCCTCAGAGTGGTGCTGGTCGAGGTCATCACTACCAAAGGTACGCACGCGCACGCACATGCACACGCCGCAACACACACACAGGCACAAGACTCGTAACGCCAAATCCACTGCTGCATGTCAGCATGACATACACACACGCTCCACGCACAAACATATACGCACAAGCTAAACATCAATAAACTATAAACTGATACCAGGCAGCAGGACTTTGGCCCCGGTTCTTGCCTAACTGGTCTTTATTGGTTGTTATTAGATGGAAAAACATAGTAACTCAATTTGGGAATAGATCCGAGTGTTTCAACAAAGCTGCTTTGTGTGTCTGTGCCCGCCCGTGCGCGCGCGCGTGTGTGTGCCCTTTTCAGTGCTGAAGCCCCTGGTGGAGGTGCTGAGCGACCCAGACTACATCAACCGGATGCTGCTGTCCCAGCTGGAGCAGCGGGAGCAGCAGGCGGAGCACCACAAGAAGGCCTACACCTACGCCGCCTCCTACGAGGACTTCATCAAGCTCATCAGCTCCTCCTCCGACGTGGACTTCCTCAAACAACTCAGGTCAGCAGCAACCCTGACCCCCCTTCTGCCCTGACCCCTGAACCAGGCCCGCGAGCAGCCAACACTTGACCTCAAGGGGCAAAAACCGGGCCTACCCGGTAATTAGCAGGTCCTGGCTTCAAACCCAAACTGAATTATTGTTTCTCTCTCTTACTCTCTCTCACCCCCCCACCTCACTATCTCTCCCTCTGTCTCTCTCTGTCCCTACCTCTAACCCCTCCCTCCCTCTCTCCAGGTACCAGATCGTAGTGGAGATAATCCATGCCACCACCATCAGTAGCCTCCCTCAGCTGAAGAAGCAGAAAGGTGAAGTGGAAACCAGTAGACCTCTCAGCCTCTCTCTCTCCCGTCTCCCCTCCCTCCTTTCTTCTCTCCGGGACTCTCCTTCCTCAACTGTCCACCTCGTTCCCTTCTTCTCCTTTTCTCGTTTCATGACCGACCCTCCCTCCACACCTCTCCATTATTTCCGCCCGCTTTTCCTCTCTCCTTTTATTCTCACCCTCCTCACCCACGTCCATCTATCAGTAGACATCAGCGACTCTAATCACCTTAATTAATCCTATTGTGTGTGTGTGTGTGTGTGTGTGTGTGTGCGGGTGTGCGTGGGCAGAGAGGAAAGGCAAGGAGACGGCAGCCATGAAGGCCGACCTGCTGCGGGCCCGAGACATGAAGCGCTACATCAACCAGCTGACCGTGGCTAAGAAGCAGTGCGAGAAACGCATCCGCCTGCTGGGGGGGCCCAACTACGAGCAGCAGGAGGAGGGGGCCGCCGAGGACGGGGAGGGGCCCCAGAGCCAGAAGGTGACACACACACACACACTCATGAACGCACACAAACACACACACACACGGACACACAGACGTACTTTGCTTCTCTCTTTGTCTCTTTATGTAAAACTCTCTATGTGTGTGCGTGTGTGTGTGTAGATTCTGCAGTTCGAGGACATCATGTCCAACCCAGTTTACAGGGAACACTTCCGGGTATACATGGAGCGTGTCGACAAGAGAGCTCTCATCAGCTTCTGGGAACTGGTGGAGACGCTCAAATCAGCCAACAAGGTAGGAAACCACACCCTCCACACACCCTCCCCCACACCCCCACTCGGGACACTCCGCCCCAGGACCGGGTGTTCCATCCCGTGTGTGTTCCCCTGCCCTCCCAGAGCGAGGTGCCCCAGCTGGTGGGAGAGATCTACCAGAACTTCTTCGTGGAGAGCCGTGAGATCCCCGTGGACAAGGTCCTGTACAAGGAGGTGCAGCAGACGCTGGTGGGCAACAAGGGCACCGACGTGTTCCTGCGTCTCCAGGGCGACGTGTACGAGACCATGAGGGAGCGCTTCTACCCCTCCTTCCTGGTCAGCGACCTCTACGACCGGCTGATCCGCCGCGACGAGCAGCGCAGCTCCTCCCAGTCCAGCGCCGAGGGCAAGGAGGAGGGGGTGAGACGCGCACACGCACGCACGTACACGGTGTGTGATCCGCTTAGAGCTGATTGTTTTGGCTAAAGAGCGCTAGTTTGCTAACGGATCGGTTTGAATTCGCTTCCAATTGTTTTCCCCAAATATCGGACAAACCGAAATAATTGTTCTTTTCTAACGGTGTATTTCTGTCCTTTCTCTCACTTCCTGTCCTTGCCCTTTCCTCTCCCCTCGTCTGTCACCTCCCTTCCCTCTGTCTCTCATCCCGTCTCCCACCTCCTCCTCCACCGCTCTCCTTCTCTCCCTTCTCCTCTCACCTCCGCCTCTACCGCTCTCCTTCTCTTCCTCCGCCTCTCACCTCCTCCTCTACTGCTCTCCTTTTCTCCCTCCTTCTCTCCCTCCTCCTCTACCTCTCTCTCTTCTCTTCTCCCTCCCGTCTCTCACCTCCGCCTCTACCGCTCTCCTTCTCTCCCTCCTCCTCTACCTCTCTCTCTTCTCCTCTCCCCCCCGTCTCTCACCTCCTCCTCTCCTCTCCTGCCCTCAGTGCCAGGGGGTGGATGGGGCTGAGGATCTGATAGATGAGGGCAGCAAGGGCATCAATGAGCAGGCCAGCTACGCTGCCACCAAACTACGGCAGCTCTACGACAAACTGGAGTACAAACGCCAGGCGCTGGGCTCCATCCAGAATGCTCCCAAACCTGACAAGAAGGTAGCTAGGAAGTGTGTGTGTGTGTTGTGGTATTTGCAATGTGTTTCTTGGGACTTATGAACGGTGAAAAAATAGGGAGATGACGCGAGTCCGGAATAACACAAAACAGACAAACATGACCAAGGAAAGTGTTGTAGAAATGTTGGTCATATGCTTAGATGTATGTGTATGAAATCTTTAAGCTTCTATGTTCATTGGTAAGAGACAGGAAGGGAAGATAATTAAGTTGAGTTCAAAGGAATGTGAGGTGCTGATGGCTCTGTGGGCAGCTTGCCCTGGGAGATGGGTGAAGCATCTCATATGGCCTTCTGTCCTCTGGTTAGTGTAAGGGGTCAATAGAGACAGTTGCTCGGAACTTTGGCTAGAGAAGGACTGTGTCCTGTTTCATAGTTTTTTGTTAATTAAAAGTATTGTTTGAAGATGACCACACAAAGGACAGTTGACCATTTGACTGGCCAACCCCTGTGGCTTTATTATCAACTTCAAAGAACTGTGGGACACTTGGTATGTCAAACTGTCACTGAGTAGTGCTGGACACTGTCATAGAGACCGCTATATTGATGGATTAACCATCAGAAGAACAATTTGTTCTAAGTTTATATAAGGCAGGGTGTTAGGGTTGTTCTTCACCACTCTCTCGAACGACCTGTAGGTTACATCTGCATGTCTTTCGCTATGACGGGTCCGGCGTACTCGGTTCATTATTAAGTTTGTGCAAACAAAATAAATGATATTGAAACCGCCATTTTGACGATGTTCAAATCCACCCTGTGCCGCTAGAATTTTCTATGACAGAAAGAAGAGTGGAGATCAGGGTATCAGTGATGTAGTGAGTGGACGAGGGGGTGACATGAATGCAGGGTGTTAAAACGTGTAAAAACAAGGATCAACCATCAATGAAAGCAAAAGAGGTGGAAGAGAGCGGGCGTGCTGGTCTCCAGCCTGCGACAGACCCAGGACTGTCTCTACAGGCCAAGCCACATCAAGCATGGTCTGGGACAGGCGTTTCCATGACACCTGAACCTCAGCTCCGCCCATCTGCAACAGACCAAAGCATGTACCCGGTGGAGCAAGGGCAGCCACAATAGGTCCCATGGACCCAGGCTTTACTCGTATGTGTGTGTGTGTGTGCGTCAGATTGTGGTTAAGCTGAAGGAGGAGATCGGAGCGATGGAAAAAGAGCACAGCGACCTGCAGATGCACATCTCCAGGACCGACTGGTGGTGTGAGAACCTGGGGTCCTGGAGAGCCGTCATCACCGGGGCCGAGGTAACACACGCACACACACCCACACAAACATACCCGCACACACACACACGTATACAAGCACGCACACGTTTAGCTGGTAACATGTCGAGCGTGCCTTCACCCCAATGCTGTCCCTGTCGTAGGCAGCAAGAGCCAGAGGAGAATCACCGTGATGTTACTGTATGTCGGACCGCGTTGGGCGTGTTTTTAGCATGTTTTTTGTTGAGCATGTCTGCAAGTGTGACATGATATAATGATCATGCTACATGCCGAGTGTGGGCCTACTGAGCGCGTGTTGCCAATGCATTAAGACAACACGTGTGAGTGTGGAGCGTGTGCTAAGTGTGTTTTGAGCGTGTGTTGGGCGCGCGCTAAGCGTGTGTTGTCCATGCGGCTGCAGCCGGCGGAGGAGGGCGGGGAGACGCTGGCGTGCTACTGCGTGTCGGTCAGCCTGCTGGAGGGAGACGAGGCCCCCAACAGCCGCTGGAGCGTCAACAGGAAGCTGACAGAGTTCCAGATCCTCCACAGGAAGCTCACCGAGGTACCGTGACGACGGCCCCGTTTGGGTTGTCTCGGGGCAACAGAATGACACACCACGTTAAACTTTTCGGATGTCAACTTGGCATTTGCCTGGAGAAAGCGCGGGCTTGACGTGTGGCGGCAGGTTTCAAACACCTGCCACTACTGCACGTCCTTAGGTTTCTACCATTAACAGTGTCTCCTTCCTTCTTTGTGTCTCACTTCTTCTCTTTTCTCTGGCAGTGCTTCCCCTCGTTGAAGAAGGTCCAGCTCCCCTCCCTCAGCAAGTTGCCGTTCAAATCCATCGACCAGAAGTTCCTGGAGAAATCCAAAAACCAGCTCAACACCTTCCTCCAGGTAATGCAGCTGTTGCCACAGCAACACTCCGTGTACCCACGGTACTGCGCCAGACTCTTTCCACATAGCCCCCCCCCCCCCCCCCCCCCCCCCCCGTCCTCTGGAGTGAGTCATCACCAGGCCGACAGGAGATCACATCGTAACCGTGTGTGTGTGTGTTCAGAGGATGCTGACGGACGAGCGAATGTGCCAGAGCGAGGCGCTGTATGCCTTCCTAAGCCCCTCCCCCGAGCATCTGAAAGTCATCGACATCCAGAAGAAGTCGTCCTTTTCCCTCGCCTCCTTCCTGGAGAGACTGCCTGGTGACTTCTTCTCTCACCAGGAGGTATACACACACACAGACATATGTACACATGCACAGATACACACACACCCCACTCAGGATACACTGCCCCAGGCCACCCTGACCCAATCCACATTCACCAGGAGGTACACACACACACTACTAACCCAACCCACATTCAACAGGAGGCACACTACACACATCAGTGCTCTCTTTCTCTAACCTCTCCTCCAATGTGTGTGTGTGTGTGTGTGTGTTTCAGGAGGAGGCGGAGGACGACAGCGACCTGTCTGACTATGGAGACGAGGCTGACGGCAGGAAGGATGCCCTGGCCGAGCCCTGCTTTATGCTCATAGGAGAGATCTTCGAACTCCGAGGCAGTCAGTGCAACCGCTCTTCTCATACTGTGTGTGCATGTCATTACTGTTGATTTAATGGCAGGTATATAAAACCCCTGAAATTTCAAGACTGAACTGGATGGGGTGTAGTTATACCTGTGTGTGTGTGTGTGTTTGTGTGTGTGTGACACGCGCTCCTTGAACTGCTTGAGTAATTTAGTTAGTCTATTTGATTTAACTGCTGGTATTGGTTGATCAGATTCCTTTTCTTTATCACTTTACTCAAACTGTAGTGTTCAAGTGGGTCAGGAAGACTCTCATTGCACTGGTTCAAGTCACATTTGGACGCACCATTAACAAGTAAGCATCTCTCATTTTTCTCATGTCAGACTACAAGTCATGCTAACGTGCTAGCCCTCTCCTCTCAGGCTTATAGTCATGCTAACGTGCTAGCCCTCTCCTCTCGGGCTTGTAGTCATGCTAACGTGCTAACCCTCTCCTCTCAGGCTTGTAGTCATGCTAACATGCTAGCCCTCTCCTCTCAGGCTTGTAGTCATGCTAACATGCTAGCCCTCTCCTCTCAGGCTTGTAGTCATGCTAACATGCTAGCCTTCTCCTCTCAGGCTTGTAGTCATGCTAACATGCAACTGGCGCCAGAGGGAGACTGGCCTTGGTCACGGTTTGGAATGGAAGGGGATACAGGACAGGACATACGGCGGATATCGCGATAAAAAAAAACAACGTAGTTAAGGCAGCATGCATGTGTTGCTTAGGCGGCCGCATTAACTGAAAACTGTTGCGGGAAACCCTGCATGCTAACATGTTAGCCCTCTCCCCTCAGACTAGTAGCTATGCTAACATCCGAGCACTGTCTCTTCAGGCAGATCCGGGACACGGTAAACTGGATCTTCAGTGAGCAGATGCTGGTGAGCTACATCAACATATTCCGGGACACATTCTGGCCCAATGGGAAGCTGGCGCCTCACAACAAAGTCCGCACTGACTCGGAGCGCCGCGAGACCAAGGACCGAGCCCAACAGAAGTTGCTCGACAACATCCCAGGTACATCCTGATAGGTTATGGGTCATTCCAGGTCCATCCTGATAGGCTGGTCAACCTCTTAAATACATCCTGATGGAATGAACTGGAAGGATCAAGATCCTAATAGACTTGACAGAATCTCAGGTTCACTTTGATAGGTTACACAACCTTCCAGGCCCCATTCTGATTGGCCACATGAACACATGTCTTATGTCTAATGTTTGGGATGTCATGTGTTATGTCAGATGCTCTGCAAAACCTGGTTGGCCAGCAAAACGCTCGGTACGGCATCATCAAGATCTTCAACGCTCTCCAGGAGGCCAGTGCCAACAAACATCTGCTCTACGTAAGGCTGCTCACACACATACAGGCAGAACAGATGTGGTGCAACCATACCAGCTTCTATTGTCGTCTCTGCATTCTCTGCCTTTGTATCAATTTGTCTCGTCTTAAATGCAAATACCGTTCTTCAGTGAATGACAATGCTTGGACTGGGAGCAGGCATGGTAGACAGATTAAAATCTCTTTTCAATGTGTGAGGGTCGCTTGTATCCAGAAAAGAAAAGTTGATAGCGAAAATCGCATGTTCAAAGATGCCTCTCTTGGCAATGTGCTGTGCCAACCCTTTGACCCCTCTTTCCCCCTCTTTTCTCTCTCTTTCTCCCTTCTCGTCTCCCCTCACTCAGGTCCTCATGGAGATGGTGCTGAAGGAGATGTGTCCTGAGATGGAGATGGAACAGATCTGAACCCACACCACCAATAGACACACACTCTACTTCAAACTTCCTAACCAACACAGTCAGGCACACACACACACACGCTTACAAACATACACACATGATCCCCCACTCGGTGGAAATGTAAATGCAGCAGAGCTGGTATAGATCTGTGTGTGTGTGTGTGTGTGTTGGCTGTTCCTCTATTTCTTTTCTGAGCACCGTTATCTGATGCACCGTTATCTGATGCACTGCTCTAGAGCTGAACTAGGGAGACGCTCTCTACAGGGGTGTTTTTCTCCAACTTTCCGTTGCTATGTTAGAACGACCAATGAGATCAACTGCCAAGCTGTGTTGCAGGTTGCGGTCGTGTTGAGGGGCCACTAGTTTCTATGTAACGAGGAGAAGAGGGGGAGCCGCACACAGGCCGACACATTCCGGAACAACTCTGCTGTTCGCTGTTCATCCTAAAACTGCTTCATTGTGCAATATGTCATGTCAAGTCATGGTGACAATTTTATTTGTGATTATTGATAGATTTTTATTTTTACCAAGAAATTGTTTAGAGCATTTATATAAGCAATAAATTGCGAAAAAAAACTAAAAAATGTTGTTTGGTCTCCAAGGTTACCATCAGTCCTGCGTGATTAAAATACCATTTATGACCAACAATTGCAACACTATAGACAATTTCTCACAAACACACAATTTCAGAGACTGATAATCAAGGCTTTACTATGGCACATAAACATCCAAACAGGTGGGAGGTGTGTCCTATAGGCCAGGCTACATCCTGTTGAAGATGATGTCAGTCTGGAGGTCCTTGCAAACTTCAGAATTCAACTGGGCAGCCTTAACGGACAAGACTGTGGTCAGGGAGTGTGTGAATGTGTTTGTATGTATGTGTGTATCTGTGAGCCAGCCCACCTTAACAAAGTAGAGTTGAGCCTGCTGTGTGTCCTTGGCCACGCCCCTCCCCAGTTGCAGACAGCGGGCGTAGTAGAACAAGGCGATGGCCACACCCTTATCAACATACTCAGGTAGACATTCCGTTGCCGTAGCAATGGCAGGGATGTCGTCATAGCTACAAATCCTGGAGATGAGAACAGAGAACAGAGTGAACACCTGGGCAAGGTGCCCACGCTTAAAAGGATTAACGAAGCGGAATGACCACACCCAAAAGGTTGCCATGGAAACGGCGTGACCCTATCGGAGCAGAGAACGCTGGAAGGAGTGGCACCTCTTGGCCAGTGTGGCAGCACGCGTGTACAGTTTCCTGTGGTAGTAGTAGGCCACCAAATGTGCCTGCGCGTAAACGTTCCCTCGCTCCGACGCCTCCTTCAGGCAGTCCAGGGCTGCCTCGGGGTCCTGATGGACGCCCCGCCCATACAGGAACATGACTCCCAGAGCACCCTGGGACTCGAGGCTGCCGTTACCACATGCCTCAGAGTGCCAGAAGAAGGCCTAGAAGGACACACATTGTATGCAGATAATGAGGGCGAGACAGTGTAAGCCTGCCCCTCTGATGGCCAGGGTCAGAGGTCAGGGCTGGCGTTAAGATGGCGGCGCCACAATACCTTTTGGAGGTCCAGGTTCTCGGGGCGACTGTACAGCATGGCCAGGTTGGTCTGGGCGGTTGCAGACGCCCCATCCCCAGGCCTCCCCTCCTCGGCTGCCTGTAACCACAACCTGGGGGGGAACAGGGTGGTGAAAGTGAGGCAGCCTGAAGGATCATGGTTGTGTAAATTGAGGGTTGGAGGTGGTGTGTTTACGTGTTTGGTTTTCCCACCTCTCAACCTCCTTGATGGAGTAAGGAACTCCAAAGCCCTCCAAGTAGGCCCTGCCTAGGTTATAGAGGGCCAGTTGTCGAATGCTGCCTGTCTCTGGACCCTCCCACTGGCACACCCTCCGCATGTAGCTCACTGCCTCTGCCTGGTGGTATTAACACGTTCACATATCGCTGACACATTCCTGACATCTTTTAAACATGTTGACAGAAGTCTCATAGAATCTAGCCCAGGACATACATAGACTGAGGTTAGATTAGGGTTGTAGAGCAGTCCCCAGTAAAGAACATAGTGTCTTGTCCCAGTGGACAATGTGGTATGTCGTTCAAGTACTGGACACCATCTGGTGTCTAGTGTAGGGCCCAGGGTTCAGATCTCAAACACACCTGGTCGGACTGGGCTCCCAGGCCGTCGTACCTCATGACGGCCATCTGAAACAGAGCTCTGGGATCGTGTTCCTTAAGGCTGTCAAACACTCGCTTGGCCTCTTCATAGAGACCCTTCCAGGACCACAGGAGGGTAAAGATTCTGTGTGTGCTTCTGTGTTGGATTAAGTTGATATGCATGCCTGTGTACTGTATGCGTGTGTTTGTGTGCGTGTGTGTGTGAGTGTGAATCTGTGGATGTACATGCGTCACCTCCTCGAAGTACAGTTGTCCCAGAAGGAAGAAGGCCTGTCTGTCTCCCTCATCTGCTCTCCTCCTTAGCAGACTGGCAGCCTTCTCCACCTGGGTGGCAGGGCTGTCTACATACGCACACACACACACACACACATTTATCAATGTATTATATAGGCTACGTGCGCAGGCATGCACACAGGCACACTATGTTATTGTTAAATCCAGTCACATTCTTGCATCTGTAATGCCGACGTCATAACTGTCATCGAGATAAGAAAAAATAAGACAGAGGTCCCTGGTGTGGACTACCTGGAAGTGCGGTCGGTTTCACTCCCTCATTTGGGTACAGAGACTTGATGGCGTGATACACCTGTGAGGACTTATGTCTGTGTGTACAGGTGGTCTTGGAAGCAGACTTCATCCCCGCACTTCACTTCAGTCTAAAACACGTCCCCACAGTCTTTTTACCCTTGTAGCTCCACGCGGACGCGGGAACAATTTTAATATTCTGCTACAGCATAGTTATGAAGCATATCAAATGCCAAAGGTTGACTGCCAGTTCCCGGTATTTCTGTGTAGGCTATAGGTGAAGTTCTCACATTCATAGCTAGGTGGAGCTAAAGATCTTTCAATGGCCAAAGAGTTACTATATTTGTGACCGTAACCAAGGATGTTAGAATGTTTCTGAATGATTTACTGTAACGCCATAGACAATGTTCTGAAAAAAATCTCCAGCGAAAAATATGCTATATTAAACAAAATATGAATACATGTAAATGTATCTACATGTGTCAATGTTGTCATTTTCCTTACCCCGTCTCTTCATCAGGACGCACTGACCGCTGTTGATAAAACGCGTCTGTGACCAAGCAACTGATTGACAGTGTGCAAATAATCATTTGCGTTACGTCAGCTGATGCCTTTAGTCAGAACAAAGGTTCTCGAAAAACTTCGAGGCCTTCAATGAGACCTTGTTGCTAGTCAAAACTTTTTTACATTGCCAAACCTGGCCTGCCTCCCAACGATGTCACTCTAGAATGCACATAGGTTTTAGTATTCAATTTCTTTATATCAGGATTAGGCCTAGCTATATGTGTCAGGTTAAAATGTGAAAGCAACTAATTCAATAGGCTATAACCCGACTGCCAGTGCGTGTGTATTTGAATACAGTATTGTAGGCTAATC
Source organism: Hypomesus transpacificus (assembly GCF_021917145.1). Classification (NCBI taxonomy): domain Eukaryota; kingdom Metazoa; phylum Chordata; class Actinopteri; order Osmeriformes; family Osmeridae; genus Hypomesus; species Hypomesus transpacificus. The sequence continues at coordinate 12,245,756 of NC_061060.1, read as the reverse complement.
CACGTAGCTCAGTCAGTGCTCTGTTTTAGCATTAATAGGGTCTCCAATTTATTAATATAATTGTGTGTAAAGTCTGGTTAGTCCATCCGTCCATCTGTCGTCCTAGACACACATTAAAACGCTAGGTAGGTCTACGTTTTAGGGCAATATGAAAGGGAACTGTTAACTGTGCAGGTCTACATTTACAAGTAGGCCTATAGCCTACTACCAGACCAGGAAAAAGGTCGTTTAGACCTTGGCTATTAGCTTAGTTCCTTCGTTGCAATGCAGTTTATTATTAGGCCTACATGTCAAAATGAGTAATACACGCGACGCTGAAAGTTGTAGATGTTCTTGCGTTGCAGTGTAGAGACCTTCTTTGTGGTGCTCGGTCGTTACAGCTCCACTGGGGCACTGGGGCACAGGCCCATACACATATCCCTTTTATTTTCTTCCAAGCTTGCTGCGCACAAGAAGTGTGCAACATAATGCCAAACTTCCCTTCCTCAACCCACAATACGCACAGTTCATGGACGTAAGTTTGCCATCGACGTGGGCAAGGAGGGAGCACATTTTATTTTCAATAATTTGAGCGGAAATATAGTTTTTGGAGGTTCATGAAATACAATACGTTGGACTCATGTTTTTATTATATTTGATTCAAAATAAGATAATCGTTATCAATCTAAACGAATGCACTAACTTAAAAAGTAAATTGTTAAAACTCAAACTTGAGGGATTTACTGGGGCACAGCAGATTTATACTGGGGCACGTGCCTCTTGAGCCTTGGAGGAAAATCTCTTCAATGTCCACACCCTCAAACATCTCAAAAAGGAGTTTGAGTCTGTTCTCTTTCCCCTGCCTCTGCCAGATGAAGTGCTGCTCTCTCGTTAGTGCTCTGCACAGTTATTGATGTTGATACTGATGACCCAGTAGACCATCCAATAGGAATAGCAGAATCAAGGGATGATAATACTTGCACCATTATCGATCACCTAAACCCTGCTGTGTTGCAGCATGCTCTAATAGGTTTGATCTGACCTCAGCATTGGGTAGGCTGCAGGGCGCGGTATCCACCACATCCATGGTTTGTCCCAGGCTCCGTTCCAGAAGCCACCCATCAGGATGTGTCCGGCCATGAGCGCTCTACCTCTACTTCCTGAGGCGGCTCAGTGGTTTCCTCCACTTCCTCACAGTTGTTTAGGGAGACTGTGAACCGGTTCACCGAGGCCATGGTGAACCAAGTGGTGGAAGTCGTAGATTCTTCCAGTGAGTCATTCAATTATCCAGCTGTCATGGAGGTCAGAACAGTTGAGTAAGGGACTGAGGCCGAGGGGAAGAAAAAAGGAAGAGGGATGTTATGATTCCTCCCTTGCAAAGAAGAAGATCCACTTCAGGGATATGGAACAGATTTCTTTCGAGTACTTTACATTTTTACACAGTATGGTCTTTCAGTCTCCGTCTGTTTGTATCAATTTGAATTATTCTACATTGTGGTGAAAAACTTCCTTCACATAATATACCATGTGTTTTCTTTATTATCAGTGCTCCAAGAAGGTAAAAAACCCCAGAGGTCTCAGCTTTAGAAGCAGAAGCTGCCAACCACAGTGATGAGTCCTCAATCATACAGCACACAAACACTTACACATCATAAACACAATAGTGGAGTGTGTGTATTCCGTAATATAGCAGTTGGATCACAACAATTCCATGTCCTTTAATTCATGTGTTTTACTTTTCAATGGAGAGAAATAAAATAAATAGCAATATAGATGGCACACACAATGTCTTCATTTGAAGATGAAATAAACATGCAATGTCATGTACAGCTATCCGACGGATTGTAGTTGTCCTGCAGGGATGTAGGAAGAGTAAAGGCAGCAAAGGCCACGATTTATAATGAACAAACGGACACCTTTGTCGACAGCTTAAGTTGTTCTAATGGTGTGAAGTCCTCTTCTGTTTGTTTCCCTATTTTAAGAAAGAAGGGAAGTGCCTGTTTGCACACAGTTTTACTAATTCTGTATGGGTTTCACCTTAAATACACAATGTATCCCCTTTATCAAACTGAGTGGACAAAGTCAATACTTGGAACAGGCATACTTTGTAACACCTTGCTCTTTATTAGGGCTATAAGTCTGTTTGGGTTTGTGTGGCAGGGCTATAGCCTACTTCAGCCTAACGTTGTGGGTTGTCAACATGGTGTGAGATTCTGTCAGTGGCTTTTGGGACAAGAAAAGTTGATTTAAAATAGAATTTCAGTTCAATGTATCCAAACTGCGGCGTATTCTCTTCCATCTGGGTTTAGTCCTGGGGCTGATCCGCTCATGATTGATGTATTTTTAAATGTAAAACAAAAATCATGGTTGTTTTTAGTGCCGGGTTGAGTGTGTCAGATGCTGTGGGACAATGTATTGTTGGTCGCACAGGTGGAAATCCCAGGGGGGACAGGAGGGACACGGCCCCCCCATCCTGGGAAAAATATGGTTTGTCCCCCCCAATTAATTACTGTAAACATATCTGTGTAATTTCAATAATATTAATTATACGCAATGAAAGCTCTTTGCTGATCATGGACACAATGCATTGTGCATGGTGCTTTTTTAATGTGCTGTGTTACAGCAGTAATTTTGGTGTGTCCCTCAGGAATTGTTCTTGAGAAAGTGTCATATAATTGTCCCCCACAAAGTTGATAGCAGATTTTCACCACTGGTTTGACGGGGTGGTTTACCCACCAAGTAGGCCCAGTAGTGTACCTGCGATTTCATGCGCAACATTAAGTTGTAACTACAATAGTGCAGCTCTAGCCTAGGTGCTGAAATCATCTGAACGGCGCTGCTTTAAGTGACCGACGATGATGAGGTTTTGCATACTGATGAAGTTCTCTGGGTTACAGTCACACAGTTTTCTGCTGCTCTAAGCATTTTAACCGAGAGCAGCAGAAAACGGCGCGACTCTAAACTAAAGAGTCCCAACCTACAGGGAACGACCTACACGCTGGGAGGAGCATTCATGACTGGGCTGCAAAGGTCAATAGAGAGCATTACAAGTCTATAAGGAACAGCCTGCCTTACGCATGTAGGAACACACCTATGCTGAGCCTTTAGGTCGGGTGAATTTGGGTAATCTGGGACATTGGGTAATGTGGGACACCTAAACTCCAGAGTGTTTTCTTCTCTGCTATGACAATGTCTAGTCCACAGAACTTTGACTCTAGGTTTAGCATGGATGTTATGTGACTGAAATCACAAAATGATGTGGTGTCAGAAAGGGCCAGGGCACTAGTCAATCAGGAAGCTCCGATGAGAAAATGCATGCAAAAAAGGTCCCAGATTACCCAAATTCACCTTATCAACAATATGAGCTAACTGAGAGCAACCTTTTAGGGAACTAACCTCATTCCTCACCCTACCTCTACCCAGATCCTAATGAACCACCTGCAGTGTAGTACATCTCAGAGCTGATCTCAGAGCTGCCTAATCTGATTAATCTAATTGTAAGCAGCTGAAGAGCGTAAAACTCAACCGTTTTAAGAACTCCATAAAACGTCTCAATGCTGCTTGAGGCTGAAATCTATGTAATCATTTTTATAGTGCCTTTATTACGGTGATCTTTAAGCATGTATTTTTATGAGGTGTATGTATGTGTTATGTTATGGGATATGTGAAATACTGTTGTGTAACTGTTGATAATGTTTGGCTGAGGATGTATTGTTTGTTGTTACTGTGACTGTCAAGGCATTTATGATGACGCACCACAGAGACCAGGACAAATTTCCCTGAGCGGGACAATAAAGTTCATCGTATCGTATCGTAGTCTAAACCATATGCCTTGATTACAGTTTTTTACTGTGTGAGCCTATGGAGAACAGTCTCTACACCATCTCTACACAATGTATGTGCTATGTAGAGAACAGTCTACCCTGTGACTATAAAGAACAGTCTACCCTGTGACTATAAAGAACAGTCTACCCTGTGACTATAAAGAACAGTCTACCCTGTGAAGAGATAACAGTCTACACTGTGAAAATAGAGATCATCCTTCATTTTCAGCCTGTGAACATTAAACACTGTTAGCCTATGTGTAACCTGTGTGTGGCTGCCTGCCTAGAGTCGGACCCTTTCAGTGCTACAGTGAGAGGCCTCTGTGCCCCGTGGAGTCAGGGGATGAGGGAGAGTGAAGTTACGTCAGAACTGGGAAGACAGTATTAGCCTAACTAACTCCCTGGTATTATCCCTGGTTGTCTGTTCCTGCGTAGGCCCGACCCCCCCTCCCCTTCCCCCTCCAGCTGCCCCCGCTGAGCCCTGATCCCTGAGGCTGGGACTGGGACCGGGGCCTGAGGCTGGGACTGGGGCCTGAGGCTTGAACTGGGGCCTGAGGCTGGGACCGGGCCCGAGGCTGGGACCGGGGCCTGAGGCTGGGACTGGGGCCTGAGACTTGAACTGGGGCCTGAGGCTGGGACCGGGGCCTGAGGCTGGGATCGGGGCCTGAGGCTGGGACTTGGGCCTGAGGCTGGGACCGGGCCCGAGGCTGGGACCGGGGCCCGAGGCTCGAACTGGGGCCTGAGGCTGGGACCAGGGCCTGGCTTGGAGGAAGAGAGACGAAAAGTCAGAAGCAGTCTTCTTGCTTTCATTGTAGTTTGCAGTCTCCCCAATGAAACCTGTTTAAATGACCCTTCTCTTGCTTTTTTCTGGAAGCAAACTCCATATTTTAAAAATACCTGAAGAAGATCACCATATTGTGCTGTGAAAAAAAACCTTTTCATATTCTGTCTTCAGGGTGTGACTGTGGTGGTGTGTCTGTAACCCTATTCCTGCTGTGTGTGTGTAGACTGAAATCCTCTTTGTAAACTGATCTAGTTCTGTGTCCACTTGGATGACCTAGTCCTGTTGATTGTTTTATGACCAACTCTCCCTATATCATTCATACATAGATAGTCCTGTTTTTTTGTCTCGGTGTGTGTGGGTATGGGTGTGGGTGTGTTTGTATTGTGTAGGTAGAGTGGTAGAATTTCACACAGGCTACTCATTGTGAGCTGTAGGCTACTGTGAGTGGTAGTACTTTTGACCTTGTGGTTGCAGAAGAAAGCCAAATGTATTTTTTGTGGTTGATAATTATTCAATTCCAACTCACGAGGGACTATTAGGTTTTGGTGAGATTATTGTTTTCCTCCACATTTTAAATCATGCGTTCATTAACAGCACTGCAGGGGGTAAGTACGTTAAGACGTCCCAGTTGTCCTGAGAGAAAGAGAGAGGGAGAGATAAAGAAAGAGAGAGAGAGAGATAAAGAAAGAGAGAGAGAGAGAGAGGGGGGGGGGTTGTTCTATATGAGATTCGCGCCATTCAGAGAGACCTCTTGAGGCCATGCCCCTGTGTTGCCATGACCACGGTCCAAGGGGACCCGCGCTGCACCAATGAGCAACACTCGACCGTGTTGGGCGACAACGACAGCGACACCGCCACACAGCCCTGGGGGAGCCGAATATTACACCTCTGTAGCTGCCACTACACCCATCCTGCTTGGACAGGACAGGCGTAAGCCACTGCAGGATTGTGCCGTCATGGGAGTGACAAAGACGAGCTTTCATGATTTGTTGAAATCGTCTTTTCATTCGTCTGAGAAGCATTATTTGTGCGGAAAGAGCTGACTCAAGATGCCAGCGACATAAATACGGAACTCATCCTACAGGCAAGTCTCCCTTAATGTGACTATAGCCTATAGTAGCCTTCTAGCTCAGTGTTTTGACGTTTCATTGATAGACGCTCAAAACAGGTGCATGTTGAGTGTGCACACACCATATCAATTTCGAAGAATCTTACACCGCACATACATGATTTGCTGAAATGTATTGTTAGAATAAGGCTTTATTACGGCTCTGTTAAACCTGCGTGACGTAATGCAAAGATCATTCGTTCCCATGCGTTGTTGTTGTATAGCACTGCGCGCCGATGGTAAATGTTCTTGAACGTAGTTGCAGTAACAGTGGTTTGACCGTGTCCCGCGGCATGTGTCCCTATTTTAGGAATATTAAGGAATTTTTAACAGGGTACAATTCTGTACCGTGTTAAAAGTACAATTCTGTCCCTTTAGTCAGAAGGAAGGAAAATGTGGCGCATGCCACCACCTAGGAGCCATATGCACCTGCTAAGCATCATGTGAAGCAGGCTAATTGTTAAAGTAATGTACTTTATGTCACACATGGCTACATATTCTATAGTTGGTAAATGTCAGATATGGCTTGCGGACAACATTATTGTAAAGAGGTACAGGTCATTTCTGTTACTGACTATGGGTAATGAAATAACAAGACAATGAATAGATGACTGAATGCACCACTGCTTTCATCTTTGGCTAGTGATTTTGTCCTGCGCCTTGCTACAAGCCCCCCCCCCCCCCCCCCCCCCCCCCCCCAGACACACACTCCAACCCCCATCTCAAGGAGGCAGACTCTCTGGCTCTGGTTAAGGCATGACAGGGTATTTTTAACTTTGTCTGAAGTCATCCCTTCTCAGGGTTTCCTCTGGAATGTTCTCTGAAATTAAGGGGTGGCGGTGGTGGGGGGCTTAGGGGGTTAGAGGTGGGCAGGCTGGTGCGGGGAGTGAGGAGGAGAGAGAGAGTGTGGAGAAAGGTGGTGGTGGTGGGGGGGGGGAGCTGTCTTCTTTTTATGATGTAACATTCCACAACGCAGCCTTAACATGGCTTTACTGTAATGTTCATGTTCACGGCTCCACATGTAAGCCTACGAAACCAAGTTAAGCGTTGAGGGTGGAGTCAGGGATGAAGATCTTGTCTTCCCTGCCTTCAGCACTTCTAAAATATGCTTAAGTCATGAAATGGCTCTGTTGTGCGGTAGTTATCAGGCACTTTTACAATCACCAGTGTGAGCAGAGAAAAAATGGTGCTGCCACTTTTGGTTGAATGATGTTTTCTTTATGTGGCCAGGTTAGACCTTTAGACAACAGATTGGAGAAACAGGACTTATTGTTAATGAATGCTGATGAAATGATGCCATGCCAACACTGGAAGCACATTGTTGAGCTCACTGCAGACTTGCTTGAGTACACATTCTTTTCCAGAAACATTGTCTACATAAATAGCAGGTCTTGGATTCCGTTCTTAACTTAACTCCTCAGGGAGGCTAGGAGAGTCTGACTGTCAAGCTGCTGTTTCACCTCAGAGCCTGTGGCTAACAGAGGCTAACCAGCTGCGTCTGGGTGTGTCAGCGCTTCACTGATCTGTCATTCTTAGTTAGCCTTGCTAGCTGTCATTTCATCATTAGTCAGCCTTGTCGGCCATGGCTAGGCTATCAGTGAGACATGTCTGCTGTCATTATCTGTTAGCCTTAAAAGCTGTCGTTATCAGGTTAGTCCAATTGGCAAATGATAGCCATAATTAGCATTTGACATACTATATGTAGTCTCTTGGGGTCTACTTGCTGTTGTGCTCAAACCTGGGCATCCCAGACAGCTGCTCTGCTGTCTGGCAGGTGTGTTCCTCCTAGAGGGAGGAGCTACTCGGCTCTTGTCTGTGGTTATTACACATGAACATGATTCCTCTACTGGGTGGAAATGGGGTTTCGGGGGGGCCGTGAGGGTCTGCTCTGTAGATTACGAGATGGATGTTGTCTGTCTGTTAGAGTGTGCCTAGGTGGTGTGTGCTTCTAGGTGTGTGTCCAGATGGTTTGTGTGTCTAGGTGGTGTAAATGTGTCGGTGGTGTGTGTGATTCTACATGGTGTGTGTGTCTAGATGGTGTGTATGTGTGTCTAGATGGTGTGCGTGTCTAGATGGTGTGTGTGTGTGTGTCTAGATGGTCTGTGTGTGTGTCTAGATGGTGTGTGTGTGTCTAGATGGTGTGTGTGTCTAGATGGTGTGTGTGTGTGTGTCTAGATGGTGTGTGTGTCTAGATGGTGTGTGTGTGTGTGTCTAGATGGTGTGTGTGTCTAGATGGTGTGTGTGTGTCTAGATGGTGTGTGTGTCTAGATGGTGTGTGTGTGTATCTAGATGGTGTGTGTGTCTAGATGGTGTGTGTGTGTGTCTCAGCTGCTCTGTGTCGCCAGCAGTCTGCTGTCCTGTAATCTAATATGATGTTGCGTGACGCTAACACGCCCCAAGGGGGTGGTTTGTGTGTGTGGTGGGGGGGAGGGGGTGGGGGGTTGGGGGGGCACAGGGTGATTAAGGTTAGGGTTATAAAGGGGGTTACACAGCAGTCAGTGATGTGTGTGTGTGTTTGCTGAATCATGGTGAAAGCAAAGTGTCATAGTCAAGTGTTTTATTTCAGGACAGGCTGAAGTCCAGAAACAAAGAGAGATCACCATGGATACAGGTGTGTACACTGTCCTGCCCGCTTAACACACAACCCTTTGACTCCATTCACACACACACACCCACACACACACTCACACTCACACACACACTTACACACACACACACACACACACACACACACACACACACACACACACACACACACACACACACACACACACACACACACATGGAAACACAAAAACACAGGCACACTTTACCAGCCATGTGCCAGATTGCGGCTGTGGTTATAGTGCAGTTCAGATAAACAAAAGCATAATCTAACTTAATCCTCTTAATGTGTCTAGGCTTTTGTTTTCACTATGCCTCATTCTAAACCTAAGACGTGTCCCAATTTGCATTGACCAGGAGGTACATGAATGCACACACATCAACACACCCCGCCCCCCCCCCCCCCCCCACACACACACACACATGAACACACCCCGCCCCCCCCCCCCCACACACACACACATGAACACACACACACACATGAACACACATTCTCATCTCTGCTCTTTTATTGTCCTCAGATGTCTGGCGTTGCTATGGAGTAGCAGAGAGCTTAAGGAATGGAGACGACATCTCTTCCTCCCTAGCTGCCAAAGGCTATAGGAGTGTTCGACCCAACCTACAGAGGCCCTCACTCCTGGTTAGCCTCTCTCTTCTCTCTACATCGTTCACACACTCAGGCATCCTGTGTCCATCTAATAATGCAGTTTTCCTTATCCCAATAGTGTCATACCGTATCAGTCCAGCATTTTACATTCCCCAACATCTGACCTTAGCTTTTTTCCTTCTCTTTCCTTCTCTCTCTCTCTCTCTCTCTCTCTCTCTCTCTCTCTCTCTCTCTCTCTCTCTCTCTCTCTCTCTCTCTCTCTCTCTCTCTCTCTCTCTCTCTCTCTCGCTCTCTCTCTCTTTTGCTCTCTCATTCTGTCTCTGTCCGTTCCTCAGAGTCAAATGAGGTTGAACAGGACAGGAAATGCTACAGGAAACTCCTTCAGTCACCAGCCTCTTCTGTCCTTCCCTTCCTCCCCCTCCCTCCCACAAGCCCTGTCCTCCCCTTCCTCCCCCTCCCTCCCTCAGGACCTGCCCCCCCCACCTGGCTCTAGCTTCTCATCCAGCAGCTCACAACAGGATGTGAGGTCAGGTGGGTCGCCATCTTTCTTACACGTTCAACGGATATCTCTCTTTTTCTCCTCTCTCTCCACCCTCCTCCCTTTCCCTTGTGCTTTCTCTGTCTCCTGGTTGTCATGGTGAGTTAGCTTGTCAATTCTGATGAAGCCACTCTCATTAGAGACTGTGTGTGTTTGCGTGTGTATGCGTGTGTTTGTGGCTGTGGGAATGGCAAATGCCATTTTTGTGTGTGTGTGCATGGATGCTGTGGATGTTTTTGGACGTGTGTGGATGCACGTGTGTGTGTATGTCTCTGCATGTGTGTGTGTGGTTACAGTGTTCGAGTGTGTGTGTGTTGAGGCTTGGATGGTCTGTGCTCCTCGTTTGTGGTCAGTGATCTCTCTTATCCCCGAGGCCAAGTGATGCGGATTAATGCTGTAATCTCAAGGCCAAGAGAAGGAGCACCAGGGATTAACCTGTCTGTCTGTGTCTATGTCGGTCTGTCTGCTTGCTTGTCTGTCTAATTGGAAAAAAATTGACATTGATTTGAAAGGTATATATATTCAAATATGTGTTGAAAAAAAGCTTTCAAAATTATATCTGTGTGCATATGTGTCAATGTGCATGTGCATGTGTGTGTGTGATAGAGATAGAGAGAGAGATCTAACTCTCGCTTTTCTGTCTCTGTCCTTCCCAGAAGTCAGAGGTCACCGGGGTCATGCCCCAAGCCTGGCCCCCTCAAGCCAAGCCCATAACCACAGAAAACCAATGGCAGCAGAGGAGGCCAGAACTCCTCCCACTCACTTCACTGGCATAGGCCCTGTGGACCAATCAGGCATCCCCATTGCTATTCGAACGGTAAGACATCATCTGACATTGCCTACCCCATCAAAGTTGCCCTCCTTGACACAAAACTCTCAGACGCATCAACAGAATCCAAATTTTTTCTTTACAGTCAAACATTCTACATACAACTGAAATAAACACGGCTCATTTGTCTTCCAGCCGAGGTTGTAACTCATAAGACCCTTAGGCATATTAAAGCGTTCTGATTGGACGTGGGCCAACCGCTCTGCCTTTGGCAGTTGGGCGGGGGCCAGCCTGATAGGAGGGGGAAACAGAATGTGAGCTGGTAGCGATCAAGCTGCTTTATGAGGGTGGTGGAGCTTCCTCCATGCTAGAATCTCCCTCGATAGGACTGCGTTACCCAGCTCGCTAGCTCCACCAAGATCCCCCAGTGTCTGCATTACTCTGTAACTGAATCCCTTTCTCTCTGATGTGTGCTTCTACTGTGGTGTGTGTGTGTGTGTGTCTGTGACAGGCAGTGGAGCGGCCTAAAGACTGGTACAAGAGCATGTTTAAACAGATCCACATGGCCCATAAGGCAGGTAAGAACCACAGACATGCAGATTTGTATCCATAAAGTACGTCCGTAATCGTTCGCTGACTCTGGTGTGTTTATGTGTGTTTGTGTATTGAGTCTGTTCTTGGACAAGGATTTCCAGTGTGAATAAAAAGACTCGCCAGCTCTTTTATTTCCGGAAACCTCCCACAATATTTTAGTACAAATGTTCATCCTACCGTTCAAGATAGGGTAGCGAGGCTACCAAAGTCATCCATCATTGTTTCTCAGAGAGTAAAAGGCGAAATCAGTTTGGCCTGTTCTGCCCAGGTCGGTACTGGCATGAATCAGCAATACCATTCAAACAACAGACTGCAAATGCAAACTGACTGGTGTGCCTGTTCCCCGGCCTATTCATCTAATGTCAATATGTGTTCACAGCCAGGGAGCCCTGCCTCTGTTGGTGTTAGTGGCATTGAAACATCCACTAAAACAGACAAAGGTCACATATATTTCACAGCTGCATAAGGCCTTGTTAGCCTACAGATCTCTTGTTGGAGTCTGAATAGCTGTGTGGAGGTGTATGCGTAGAGTCAGGTGGCTGAGCGGTTAGGAAATCGGGCTATTAATCTGAAGGTTGCCAGTTCGATTCCCAGCCGTGCCAAATGACGTTGTGTCCTTGGGCAAAGCACTTCACCCTACTTGCCTCGGGGTCATTTAGCAGACGCTCTTATCCAGAGCGACTTACAGTAAGTACAGGGACATTTCCCCCGAGGCAAGTAGGGTGAAGTGCCTTGCCCAAGGACACAACGTAATTTGGCACGGCGGGGAATCGATCCAGCAACCTTCTGATTAGTAGCCCGACTCCCTCACCGCTCAGCCATCTGACTCCCTCCCAACACTGTCCCTGTACTTATTGTAAGTCGCTCTGGATAAGAGCGTCTGCTAAATGACTAAAGGTAAATGTATGTGTGCATGTGTGTGTGTAGAGGCAGTTATGTGTGTAGAAGTGTGTCTGACCGTGTGTGTGGTGGAAGGTGTTTTCTCACCTGGTTGGTGTGTTCTAACAGAAGCTGAGCCTGAGTTACACAGTGCTGCAGACAACCCTGGTGAGTCACCTCTCTCCTCTTTCTCTCCTCTCTTTCTCTCCTCCTTCTCTCCTCTCACTCCTCTCTTCCTACTGTTTCTTTCCTCTCACTCCTCTCTTCCTCCTGTTTCTTTCCTCTCTCTTCTCTCGCTCTTCTCTTTCTCTCCTCTCTTACTTTCCTCTCTTTCACTCTTATTCCCACTCACACTTCATCTCTTCTCTTGGTTTCTCTCACTCAGACTCCCCCTTTCATCCTTACCCTTTCATCGCTATTCCATCCTTCTCACTCTCTCTCTTTCACTGCTTTCCCTCACAACAACGATAAGTGCAACGATACTTCTTGTTTTTTTGTTGTTTTGATTATTGTTGTTGTTGTTGTAGATAATCATTCTCCAGAAGAACACCCCCCTCCAAGGAGTCATGCCTACCAGCCAATCACCAAGACTGCTTCCGAAAACGACACCACGCGCCCCCTCCGTCAAGCGAATGCCTCTCCCTCCCCCACCCCTTCGCTCAGGTCGATTGCGGGGCGTAGCAGGGCCAGTGAGCCGGAGAGAGACATGTACAGAGACAGCCCCTTCTATTATGGGATAGTTTCTCGGTAGCAGGACATGCCTCTCACAAGTTCTCATTATCTCAGTTCCAACCCTCGACCTTTCTCTGTGCCTGTGTGCTGTGAACAGGAAGTGGAACGTCCCAGAGAGGAAGGTGGACACTCGGCGGTACCGTGCGGAGCCTCGCAGCATTTTTGATTACGAGCCCGGGAGGTCGTCCATCTTGGAGCAAGAGAGACAGGTAGGAGAACTTGACAAGCTGGAGAGAACCTTTCGCGTGACAACATGGCAGGATGGGTCCAGTTACTACAGACTACAGTGCCCTCTGCTGGTGGAGGTGGAGACCTGCTGGAGTCTCGAGTCTCACACTGAACTCAGCCCCATCTCACTTGTCTGTGTGTCATTGGGCTGCGAGTGCGACTCCTCCCCTCCATTCTTTCTCCTCATCCCTCGCCTCCTGCCCTTCATCTTTCCAGACTAGCCTTGCCCACCCAGTGATAGCTGTTGAGGACGAGCCATGGTTTACGTTCTTTGCAGAGCTGGAGTTTGGACGGCCGGTAAGATCAGGCCCAGCAAGCTGTTCCTGGTCAGGGGAGGGTCAGAGGCCTCCAGCTACCCCCTCCCCTCCCATCTCCTCTCCTCTACCCTACTCTCATGTGTGTCGTGTAGATGAGGTAGCATGTTTGTGAGTGAGCATGTATTCATCTTCTGCCTTTTTGGCTTACTAATTCGTCAGCATATCTCTATCCCACATCCCCTTCATCTCTCATTTGCTCGGTTTGATGCCTGTGTGTGCGACTAGGCTGAACTGGTTGAACTTCCTCGTCAGTAAAACACTTACCTGCAACATTGAATGGCTGGCTGAGACAGTGTTTATGGAAAGTAGTTGGTTTGTCAGAGGATCCAAAATCAAACCCCTTGAAAGGGAACATGAGGATGGAAGCAATGCTGATTAGTGATGCAGTGACACTTGCAGCATGTGTGTGTCTGTGTGCGTGTGTGTGTGTGTGTGTGTGTGTGTGCGCACTTGGAACGCGTCTCCTTCATTGTGGTTTTGTAATTCACCCCTCACCCCCTCTCCTTTTTCATGTCCTCCTCCATCTCCCTCGCCTCTCCTCCCCTTCCCCTACTCTCCTCTTCTCTCCTCTTCCCTCCTCCTCACCTCCTCTCCTAAGCCACCTAAAAAACGCCTGGATTGTCATCCAGAGAGCTCTCCTAGAGGCCACGCCCAGGTAAACAGCTCTGCCCCTCCCACCCTGTTACACCCCATCAAAATACGAAATGTGGAATTTCAAACAAACTGAGCTGTGAGTTCTAGTTTGTGAAAAGCCCCCACAGATTTACAGATGCACAAACGAGGTGTTTCACGATGTAGGGGGATGTGTGGAGGACAGCCCTAGAACAGGTGGACGCTGTTTGAACAAGCCTCGGTACCGCCGCGTCCTTGTCATAACTCAATGTTTACAACTCTCAGGCCGGGTCTTTGTTCACTGCCCCTCCTCCCTTTTCTTCCCTCTCTCTCTTCTCCCCTCCCCTCTTCTCTCCTGCCCCCTCCCCCACTCCCCCCTCTTAGTATGCGCTCTGCCAGCCCATTCTAAGGCCTGTCATATCTTCCTACCAACTGCCGTGTCATGGCACGGGCCGTCGCCATAGCACACAGCTGACAAAGTGTTGCCATCTATCCTTGACAATCGGGGTTTGATGTTCATTTGTTTCCAGTGGGATCATAGATATCATTATTTATTTATTTGGACTTCTGTTCCGAAAATTAAGGTGGTCTCTGTCTTCCGAATTCAAAGGAATAGCGTTGTGTCGTGGTGTGTCGGCTCGAAGACATCAGTGTTTCTGTCTGTGTTAAGAGGACCTCCACAGCCTGTCTGAGGAGCAACATTAGTGCTCCCTTGGGTTATATTTGGAGGTGGTGACAATAGCAGAGTGAAGCCTTTGACTGACACCGGCAGTTACGACCACTGGGGTGTGGGCTATCTTTATGAACGTCCTGTGAGGTCTTGGTCTTTGCAGGCCAATCGTGTGTGTGTTTGCGTGTTGGTGTGTCCTTGTGCATGTATGTGTGCCTGTTTGTGTGTGTGTGTGTGTTTGTGTGTGAATGTGTGTGTCGGTGAGCTAGCCAGGCCAGTATTTATGTTAGCAGGGCACCAGTCCATACCCGGAGAATTTGAGACACTAGCAGCAGAAGAAGCAGCATAGCTCCTTCTACAGGATCCTTCAGTCTGTCTAGCCTGGAAAGAACTAGAAGATTCTGTCAGACTAACTTGCACACAGACAGACAGAGCACAGAGGAACTACATTCAAAATGATGAGGACCTACTCCAGCCAGGCCTTCAAGGACTTCCCCGCTTTGTTTGACATTGAGACTCTCGTAAGTGGAACGCCCAGCTGAAAACACACCTGACCAGCAGGATGGTTGGCGGTCTGCAGCAGACCAGGATGGGACACTGGAACCTTTGTCTCACCAGATGAAAGCATGAGGTGTGCAGGTGAAGCACAAACATGATGTGAGACAGTGGATTCGGCAGGTCGGAGGTCTAGGTTAGGACTACGTTATGGCGGAGGAGTGGCTAGGGTCACGGTAGGAGTCTGGTTTCCAGACTAGGGTAACATTTTGGTTGTGTGGTTGTCCAGAGTGTTGCGCTGTCTGTGTGTGTGAAAGCTGGATACTCAGACGGTGTGTGTTGGGTGTCTTTCAGAATTCTCTTCCACACAGCAAGGCAGACAGACCTACGGACAGGCCCTCAAGGTAATACTCATTTAAAGCAGTACATCTCTATGGTTTAGCCATCCATCATGAGTTCGTCATATTATTATTGTTCATCATTCCTGTGGCCTGACTCAGATGTAGTTACTTTGTACTGTCCCTGGTAAATACAAACGGTTCCTACTCTGACCAACAAAATACAGTTTGAACTTTGCACTTCTGATCCTTGAATTTCAGCTGTACTTTATGTATCCACTCTTTGTATGTCGCTTTGATTAAAAGCATCTGATAAATAAATGAAATGTAAATGTGAGGTTTGGTATCTGATGCTGGACCAATAGTAAAATAACTGTGCTTCAGCATTAATAAAATGTGTGTGTCTGTGTGCCCAGCTCCTCTACTGACTACAGGAAGAGGAGGAAGTCTGAGCCTACCTCGGCCTCCCCCCAGCCTGCTAGCAGCCTGACCACCAGTCACAGCTCAGCCAGCAGCCTCTCCTCCAATCAGGGCCCTGACAACAGCCTGTTATCCAATCGGGGCCCGGCATGGGTCCCCGACCCTTGCCTGAGTGTCGGCATGAGCAGTCGACCCTCAGCGACAACCCCATGTAGCCCCTCCCCTCTCAAAGCTGTGGTCAGCTCCTCCCCCACCTTACCCACCAGAGCAAGAGGTATGCTTTAGACACACACGCACATACACATCTGTCTTTCCGTCCTTTTGTCCCTTTGTCCTTTTGTGACATCACTCTGTCCAGGCTGAAGCATGCTTTTGTCATTTCAATCCAAAGATAATTCACGGTAGAGCAGGATTGGCCTCAATGTAATTTCTCTCACCAACAAGCTCTCAACGAGCAAAATATTTCTAACCTACAGCTGCTGTTTGGGTTCTATCTAAAGCTTGTCTGTAATTCCTGTAAAATGGTGTGTGTGTGTGTGTGTGACAGCCTGTCTAAGTCCTGTCCTCTCTCTCTCTGACCATGCTGCTGTGCTGGCGGGATATCTCTCAGGTGGGGAAAGTAGTAACATTACCTCAGACCATCCCAAATGCTCCACCTCACTCTCACGTAACTCACTCTTCCCTTGTCCAAGTGATCAACCTCTGGGATCTGACAGTGCAGTCTGTCTCGACCCCACTGCAACTCTGAGACCCGTAGATTCTATCTGTTTGAATGGCTGGACAGCTCAGGGCCAGATTGGGGGTGTACGTGACA
The DNA here is from genome assembly GCF_021917145.1 of Hypomesus transpacificus. Lineage (NCBI taxonomy): Eukaryota > Metazoa > Chordata > Actinopteri > Osmeriformes > Osmeridae > Hypomesus > Hypomesus transpacificus. The sequence continues at coordinate 12,229,444 of NC_061060.1, read as the reverse complement.
AAGGAGGGAGGGGGAACGGGGTTGAGTGTGACAAAGGAGAGAGGGAGAACGAGTTTGAGTGTGAGAGAGAGGAGAGGGAGAACGAGGTTGAGTGTAACAGAGAGGAAAGGGAGAATGGGGTTGAGTGTGAGAGAGAGGAGAGGGAGAACGAGGTTGAGTGTAACAGAGAGGAGGGGGAGAACGGGGTTGAGTGTGAGAGAGAGGGGAGGGAGAACGAGGTTGAGTGTAACAGAGAGGAAGGGGAGAACGGGGTTGAGTGTGAGAGAGACGAGGGGGAGAACGAGGTTGAGTGTAACAGAGAGGAGGGGGAGAACGGGGTTGAGTGTGGGAGAGAGGGGAGGGAGAACGAGGTTGAGTGTAACAGAGAGGAAGGGGAGAACGGGGTTGAGTGTGAGAGAGACGAGGGGGAGAACGAGGTTGAGTGTAACAGAGAGGAGGGGGAGAACGGGGTTGAGTGTGACATTGGGAAGGGAAATAGCGGCGGTGCATCTAGCATAGAGTGTGCGGGGGACGAGCCAATTTCTCCCACACGAAAGTCCTGGAGCTGTGACAACCTGCTGACGGAGGAAGGGGCGGGACCTCGCACCCCCCGGCTGCGCTCCAAGAGCACAAACTTCCTGTCATGTGACTCGAGGGTCGTAGGCGAAGGGGAGGGACGGCAGGGCTCGCCCCACAATGCACCTGGCTTCCTGCGTCTGTATAAGCAGATGCACCACATCAGCCGACAGGCGCTGCTCGGAGGCCACACCCCCACAGTGCGTTTACGGGTTTTGGAATACGAGAGCGAGCTGCAGGCAGACAGACTGCAGACAGAGAGACTGAAGACAGAGAGGCTGCAGACAGAGAGGCTGCAGAGCGAGGAGATGCAGGACGAGGATCTCCAGAGGGAGAAGCTGCATGGGGACGTGCCTAAAGACGTGGTGACCAATCGGATCACACAGTTTGAGAGCCTCATCCAGAAGTCGCGGTCCATGCCTGACCTGGGGCCCCGCGGGACACGAGGGGGGAGCATCCTTCACAGACGCAACTCCACAGAGTCCAGCCTGGACGACAACCCCCCTGCCAACCCCCCCACCAGGAACCCCCCCGAGGGCCGCCCCTACTACCCCAGGAGGAACTCCTCCCAGCCCACCTACTATAGCCATTGCCCCCAGCCCCCCTGCCATGCCAATGCCACCCCCCCCCATCTCCCTTTCTCCTCAACCCACCAGCCCCCCCACCAAAGGCCCCCTCCTCCTCTCTACTCATCCCCCCAGCCCCCTGTTCAGTGTGCCCCCCTTCCTCCCTCCACCCACCCGCAGGAATTCTGGGACAGCGAGCCGGAGGGTGTGGCCTCTGACCTCAGTGACATCATCCACCTGGAAGGCTCCTCCCCCTGCAGCGAGAGCGACTACGATCGCAGATCTCACACCTCCTCCGACAGCCCCCGCAGCCATGCCCATCCTCACCTGCAGCAGCATTTTCATCAGTGGCAGCTGGTTGGCAAATGTAAGGGCCCCTGTCCCGCCTCTTCCACCCGCTTTACCACCCTGCGCAGACATGACCGATCCAGACCTCCCCCAGCCCCCAAACCCCCTGCCCATTACCCAGCTCCAGCCCACCCAGCCCCAACCCTCTGCCCAGCCCCTGTCCCCTCCCGGCTGGCCTCCTTGGTAAGCCCCGTCCCCTTCAACCGGAGGCGGGGCCACTCAGTGTACCAAGCTCTGGACGAGGCCCTGACTGACATCTACCTCTACCTACTGGAGGAGAGGAGCGGGGAGGAGTATGAGAGGAGGACCAGGGACGAGGATAAGAGGAGGAGCGGGGAGGAGGAGAGTTGGAGGAGCAACTTGTCTGGTAGCAGCCTCCTCCATCGGCTGATTGCAGAGCTTCTTCCGGACACGCCCCAGAGGAGTTCCTCCCTGCAGGCTGTGGGCCGCCCTGGGCAGGGAGATGGGCTGGGCTACAGACCCCGCCGCCTGCACCAGATATACCCCCCACTGCCAGACGGCATGGCCAGCCCCGTGTGCCACCAGCTTCTCTCCTCCAGCCCCGCCCAGAAACAAACCAGCCACCAGGACTGGGATGAACTCTGCCAAGGTGGAGGGCCGCATCCTTCCCAAAGTACCCCCCCCCCACCCCACCCCCCACCCCCTAGCTTTCTTCTTCTTTCCTTCTCTCTCTCTGTCTCTCTCTCTCTCCCTCTTGCTCCAATGTTCATCCTCTTTCCTGCATGTTCTGTATGTGTCTGTCGTCTACTGTACTGTGCATGTGTATGTATTCAGTGACGTGAGTTCATGTGATTCACGTTGTCGTTGTTTTCTGTGATGTTTCATTTACTGTAGTAGAATATCTACATGTACACGGTGTGTGTGTGCATATGATTGTTGTGTTTATGCACACACACATCCTTTGTATGGTAGTTTGATCACCCATAGTATTGCGTTAGTTGCCCCAATTGATTCCAGTTTATTTTGCAGGTTTCAGTTTCTTTTTGCTCTACCACATGCACACTCTTATAACTTTTCTTTTAAGATGCCTAAGTCCGGTCCATTAGATGTATATGGTTTGACCTATTACCTGTACCAACGACCCTTCCCTTGCATGTGAACATCTCTACTTGCTGTCTCTCTGTGATTGTGGCTCTTTGTCCCTCCCCTTCAGACCAGGACTTCAGTAGGAACCAATCGTATGTTGACATTGGCCGCCATGCAACTCCCGTCCAATCGTATGCTGACCTGGGTCGCACTGCCCCTCCCAGCAGGAAGCACATCCCTGATATTCAGGAAGTAAGTGAGCCACATCATTTACTGTACGATACCCAACTGTATTGATGGCACGCAGGGATGATTGTCTATATTGAGGAAATGGCACATTATTTTGTTTCCAACAGAAACAGGCAGCCAGAGCAGTATACAACTTCAAAGCTCAGACCGTCAAGTAAGCATCCCTCCAACACTGAACATCTGTCTTACTGAACCAAAACTATTGTGTTGTGTAATACCTGTGAGTAGACACAGCATGTTATGTCTGACATGTTAACTGTGGTATTGCATGCCAACTGTAGTGTTGTGTTGTCCCAAGTAACTGACAGCATGCTAACATGCTAACTTGGTGTTGTGTCATCCCAGGGAGCTGGCTCTGAGGAAAGGGGAGATTGTTTACATCCTCAAGCAGATTGATAATAACTGGTATGAGGGAGAGAGCCATGGACAGGTGGGGATCTTCCCCATCTCTTATGTGGAGGTAAGTCCTCTCCTTTTCTCCCTTCTTCTCTCCTCTCCATCTTTTCTTCCTCTCCTGTCTTTTCTACAGCCCTGTGTGCCTCAAGCTGTCTTTTCCTCCCTCCTCAATTCACCTCCCTTCTCTCTCCTCTCCATTGACACTGATTCCAGTAAGCTTATCCGTGATTTCATCCGTCTCTCTTCATCTGCCCCTCTCTTTGTAGAAGATACGTCCCTCTCAGAAGCCCGAGCCAATCAGACCCCCGCCCCCGGTCCAGGCCAGAGAGCTGGGGCAGGCTGTGGCTCGCTACAACTT